>NW_022145595.1:17111008-17413508 GCF_000002235.5 Strongylocentrotus purpuratus
AAAAGACTATATATATGCATTTTACTTACACGCAAAACATGTTCCTGATTCTATTGTCGTTTGGCTCCCTCTCCCTTTCGATCTCCCTCGCCGCTATGACGTAATCGTTTGCGTCATACAAGGCAAGCCCGACGAATATCAACGTGAAGCCGACGACGAAGAGAGCTCGTTTTGCCGTCATCGAAAAGTTTTCCTCGGCCTCGTATGAATAAGGTGCGACATTGATGGTCAGGAGAAGAATACCTGTGTTTTGAGGTGAATGAAAATGAAAGTATGAACAAGAAAATCGCCAAGGGTATTTGATCTCATTGACAAGTGTTGTATTATTACTATTATTAGAAAAAATGATGTACTGCAAAAATGAAATGTTGATAGAATGATATTTGTGTATTATTCTATCGATTTTGTAAATTTACCCCTTTGTAATAATCTCATATTTTCAGGTGCATCATTGCGACTTTTTAGGGAATGTCAAACCGCGAAGTTCTTCAATTTAACAATTGAAATAGATTGAGGATGAAAAGGGGGAGGGGGTGGCGGGTCTCGTCATTGATACGTGAATATGAAATATGATCTACATATGACGTGTTGTGACATGATAAAAAGGCGTGTATAAAGATTATTCGTGGTCAAGAAGATCCTTCGATAACAACAACTAAATCTTATGCTTGTATTTGTTTTTGAAGTAGTTCCTTACTTTCCATACTCTATTCGAGCATTCTAAAGTTCAAAACTGAAAAAACAGTAGACCCATTAAGATAACTTCACGCCTGTCGGTGTTGTCATGTGTGTTTATTGGTTTTATTTTTTTACAGATGTGTGTCATTCAGATATGATCATTTACGTCTGGGTACTGTCCTTTAAACGTCACCATCCGAAAAACGTGACTCAGTTTCGAACCTGCGTCCTCGGCTGAATCAGTTTGTAACTTCCACTGTTAGCTGGATTACAGGCGCACACCCACAACGCCTAGTTGGTGTTGTCATGGTAAACGGTTTGCATTATAATGAAGCTAAATTCCTATCAATATCTTTAGGTTATATTGAAGTCCCTTCCACACATTCTGGGTTTGATGTAATGGTTTTACTTTATTTATTTTATTTATTTATTTATTTCTGATCTTTTGACAGGGTAGCCCATTCACCAGCAAGTAGTGGTCTTCCATGGGGCCCTGAATGAACATATTTACATCGTTTATAACATTTATACAGAACAGTTACAAAAATAATACTCGTTTGCAAAATTAACATATATCATTAACCTAGTAAGCAGTAATGTCAATAGGAAAATATTAATTAAGTCGCAATTATGTGAATAAGACATGTAAATATTACAGAACATGCACGTAGTGTATGTACGGCTGAGCTATTCACAAATTACAACTTTGTTTAAACAATCTCTTAAATGAAATGTGGTTGACTTCAAGTAGATTGACATTTGTTTGCATTAGCGAGGACTTATTCATTAATAAGTAAATGTTCTAAGAAAAGTTATAAGATTTATTTCTATAAAATATTTATGAAGATTAGAACACTTGTGCGAGGGAAACGTAAAATTGTGTTTCAGGAGAAACCCCTTTAATAAGTTCCACAATATGTACATTTTTAATGATATCGTGAGAAAATAATTACGATCGGTGTAAAAGAAGGGGCCTAAAATTAGAGTTAATCAAAAATCATGTATTCTGAATTTCAGAAATGTAATGATAAAAATGGATTAAGAGATAACTTTTTGATAGATAAGAGCAGCCGATAAATTCAATCTGACCTGTGAATGTGACAAAGGCCCCTGTGACAGTGACCTTTGACCTTGTAAACCACGAGTCCCCCAGCCATCCACCAATCAACGGCAAGCAGGGAGCGATGGCGTCGAAGGCTGCTATCAGGACGGGCGAATTATCTTTCGTGGATTCCAGCACCTTCTCCGTGTAGAGCACGACGTTGACGCGGACGCCGTGCTCGACCACGGTGATGAAGAACACGAAGGCGAAGACGAACGATATGGGGAACCATACCGAGTCTCGTATCCGCTGCTTCAAGGTTGCGGGTGGCGGTGGTTCGTTGACGGTGGATTGCGAGGCGGAAGCCACGAGCTCGAACTCCGCCCCGTATGTCATGCGCGTTGTCGAGTTCGTGGAACCCGAAAATAAGCGATCTTTTTCGGATGAAGCCATTTTAAACTCGGAAGAAAGTATGATAAAAACTAAACAGATGTGAAGGTTGGATGGAATTTAGTAATAAAGTAACCTAAATAAAAGAAGTGCATTTTCTTTCGGTTTTAATCGTTACTCATCTGTTTGAGCATTTAGCGCTTAATTCATCAAGACTCATTTTCCATTTATTCAAAGAAAGTTTCCGTTATGTCAATGCTCAACACTAAATTTCCCTGTCTGTGCTTGCTTTGAAGTCGTCGTCGAAATATCTGTGGAACAAGAGGAAAGACATGATAATCGTATTTATGGATTTCTGTTGATTAAACCGTGTAATATGATTCATAGAGGTAAACAAATTCATTTAAGATACGTTGAAGAAACAAACAGAAGTAGATGCAGAGAGATGGGAGAGAAAAAAAGAGGGAGGGATAGAGAGAGAGAGAGAGAGAGAGAGAGAGAGAGAGAGAGAGAGAGAGAAAGAGAGAGAGAGAGAGAGAGAGAAGGGGGAGAGAGAAGATAAGAGAAGCTAAAATAGTATATGATTTATAATAATTTATTAAAGAAGAGAAACAGTTTTGATAACAGAGGAAGGGCTTAAGAAGAGGAAAAAATATATAACACCAGATACTGAATTAATGAAAATATCCTGTAATTTGTCTGTTTTTTCTTATTTTTTATTTGAAGTATTTTGAATTTTGGCAGGTGTGAAGCAGCAGAGGAAAGGGGCGCGTCGACGCAATACAAACAATTACTGGCAGTTTTCGAACGTCCTGTTTCTCTAAGATATCGATGTGTTATACTATCGTGCCAACATTTTAAAGAAAAATAGCAGTCCTTTTCATTTTCCTCGCATACTCACCCTTTAGAGAGGCAAAATTTTAGTATTAAAACAAAGGTTTGAATAAACATACCCAACAAGAACAAAAGCGATAACATAACTTTCTGAAGAAGTTCATACGTTTTTGTGTTCGTGTTTACTTGAAACACACAGATAGATCTTATTGCAGCTGATCATTTTAATCTTTTAAAGTCGAAAGGCCTAATTTTGTCTTTGTCAGCAGACCGTTTACGTTCTAAACTTTTTCATTTTGTTTAGTTGGTTCTGAGTTTATATACAGGGTGTCCGTGAAGAAGGGTAACCAAAATTTATGGGTGAATTAATTATTCGATAATTCCAAATGTTAATGTGCCTTACCGATTACAAATTGTACCTGCTCAGTAATGCTTTATCCTTCCATTATCATGATGATAGTACCATATAAAATATAGGATATGGGCTTTTAAATGATGTGTACTTCCCCAAAAAATATCATCCCAAATAGTTTCATTTTCTGTAAATAACCTAATGACCTTAATGAAACAGCAATTCGCTTATATTGAACGATAGAGTTTCTGACACCGCAACTTCAGAAATCTGAAGTCTGAAATCGGTCAAACAATAATTATTGATCATAGCTTTGATGTCATAGGAAAGAAGGGAAATCAAGCCTTAACATGATATAAATATATTTTTACATGACTAAAAACGTAATTATGGATTATTCAGTAATTTACCATGAAACATTCTTGCATGCTTTTCCATCTGAAATATATTTTTAAAGAGAATTGCTTTGCTTTATTACATTTTGTTATGATATTCATTCTCATTATCTGGTTTCATAATCCTTATTTTTCTATATTCTTTCAATAAAAACGAATTCATGCCTAACGCGTTACCATAGAAACACCTTGCAGTCGACGTCACAGTGCTCTACGTGACTCGCACTTGGATGGCTGTGCCTAATTTCTTTCGAGCGTGGTTCTCACAAACTTTGACTTCTGCCCAAATTTACCATTCATTTATACCCGATAAGAATTCGTTTAATTTTCTTGAGCACGTTCCATAGATCATAAAGTGACAGTCATTACAAATTTCTACCATTTACAAGCAGTTCTGATCATTGAACATGTTTGAAAGGTGGATACAACCTTTGTTAAAGCAAGTGTTAGATTGTTTGTGACTGCTACTACTACTACTACTACTACTACTACTACTACTACTACTACTACTACTTCTACTACTACCATTGTTATTATTATTATTATTATTACTGTTAGTCTTCTCTCCCCCCCTCTCTCTCTCTCTCTCTCTCTCTCTCTCTCTCTCTCTCTCTCTCTCTCTCCTTTGCACTCGTACTCCCCCTCTTATTCCTGTTCTCCCTACCTTCTCATTTTGTTTATGTATATGCGGAAATGCATATTTGTATTGGCACACCCCCACATTCATGCAATCAAACATGGGGAAACATATTGCTCTAATGATGAAGGACTAACCACTTCCTGTACAGTCCACTCCTGGTTGCCTCCTGGGAAATTATAAACCCATTTCAATAACATCATGATTACAAATATCAACTTCCTTTTCTGGGGGAAACGGAGGTTTGAATTAATTCAATTCAATTCAATTCAATTCAATTCAATAAGGGTTTATTCGTATGATGTTCTGGCAGCCGAAGCTGAATTGCAGATCATTTGTACAAGGTAAAAACATCATGATATTTAAAATACACTGAGCATTATACATGTTGACATAAAATAAAATTAATGACATATAAAAGGATAAAAATACTGGACACATTTATACACATAATAGGCAACATCATTAAACATAAACATATACACAAATATATGAAGCTTACTTTTTTGAATAATAATCGTTTAAGATACGAACAAAATATGGAATAGAGCTGTTATTAAAAGACTGTCAATACAAGCCAATAGATTCAATGGATTGTATACTAACCTATGGTACTGCTAACATGGCTGTACATAGGCTTGTAAGTACTGGAGGCATAAGTCAAATCTAAAATGTTTCTTCAAATTACTCACAAACGGATGACCAAAATCTTCCGAAATTTGTCCAGCAGAACCCTTGTTATATCAAAATTCATATGATAACAACTTGGGGACTGGTCCACACAATACATGTTAGTATAATCAAACATTTTCCAAGCACAGAGTGGAGGTCGGCCTGTTAGGCGATCCATCACACAGGTAATTGATATTGATATTAATATATTATAACACACCGACAGCCCAACACATTAGCAAGAACCTGAAGAAGGCCTCACAAGCCGAAAGCTCGTAATAAACTTGTAAAGTACAGCTACGTCTCGCGTTCCCAGACCTTTTTATTCACGCCTATATATATATTAGTCTTGAAATTGCCTGCATATCTTTTAGGGGGGGGGGGGTATGCTTTTGTTTTCATTTGTGTTTGTTTGTTTACACTTCTAAATCTTTATCTGAAATTGTGCTTTGGAATCAATAAAAATAGAATAATATAAATGTCTGGTCTATCATGTTTGTATGGATCAATGCAATTTTAAAAAGATACCGAAAGCAGTAGGGTATCCAGAATTCTCCGGCCGGTGGAAGAGGCACTACAATACCCCCCCCCCCCCCCCCCACTCAGTGACCAGCAAAAACAAGAGAGTGAAAAGGAAAGGGAAAGAAACGAAGAAGAAAACAAACAAACAAACTGTAAAACAAAATAATAAAGGAAAACAAAACAAACAAACCAAAGGTTTCCACGTGACCTTTAGGAAATAAAACTGTTGGCCAAGACGGGGCACAATATGTTGGGGGGGGGGGGGCGTTTTTATGTGTACTTATTAAACATATCAACCACTCTCGATCCGCTAATCTACAAGAACACATGAATCTAAAAAACACTAGTACAAAACGACAAGATATATGATATAATGAATAATCCCATACTTGCTGTTTACCCACGAGCAACGCTCTCTTGATTTGCTCAAGTATTACTATGATTGATTTTTTTATTTCAACCTTCCTCTTCCAATTTTAAAAATACCTCATATATTAAAGTCTGTATATCACTCACCTGTGTTCATCCGGTGACGGAAAGCATTTAAACCTAACGTTTCCGCATGGAATTCATAAGGCATTCCCTCATTGACAAATACATGCAGATGACCGTATTTCGTATATCACATTATTTACCGATACATGGAATAACAGACAATTCCGTACACTGCGTTTGAAAGTACATTCCAAAAATAGCCATAATTTCCACAGATAGTTCGTGTACACATGCTACATGTTTGATTGGACTTTTACACCCCTTTCTCCCTGTAAATTTATTCCAAAATCCAGAGTGTATAACAATTCCAGCACTCAATATTACGAGCTGAGCAGATTTTTAATAAACCACACATACCAGCAACCGGTTTTTATTTTGTATGCTAAAAAGTAAATGGCGAATCGTACTATTCAGTCTGCCTAGTCACTGAATCTCAGCAATACAATTATTGACACGCTCGACAGATTTATGCTACTACTAGTACTAGTATTATGTTATACTGGGGAGGAGAGGTATTTGCGTGTGTGTGTGTGCTATGGATTTATGTTTTATTTTTGTATTTACCAAGTTCTCACAGCCGGTCGTTTGAAACTGAGGAATGATGCCCCTTGATATCATGATATCATTTATTAGCTGCTATTAACCACGTTATATTGCCCCTTTATATAAACATAATTGTTTATGTAGCGGGCAAGGGGGTTCGAATAGGGCGGGGCAGGGTGAGGGGAGGAAGGAGGGGGGGGGGTAGGTTAGGGCGGGGCAGGGTGCGGGGAAGGAGGGGGGTAGGTTTTGAAGTGGACCTTGTATTTTTGATAATATTTTTAACATTTCTGACTGCATCAGATCAGATGTCTAGTCTTGATTTTTTTTAAGAATTTAATTCCTGCGAGTTCTAACATCAAGTAAGACCATAAAAGGATTTTTTAGACAGTAAAATATAAAAAAAGTCTAGGCAGCCAGTAAGAAGGGGGTGGGGGGGGGGGGGAGCTTGGGAAGACCAGAGAGCGAGGAGAACGGAAGGAATAAGAGAAGCAGGGAAAAGCTGTGGAACAGGAGAAAGTGGAAGGTAAAGAATAGTAATCATAGTAAGAGGAAAGAACGAATGAAAGAGGGACGGATTTAGGGTGAATTTAGATTTTTTTTAAGCTACCTTAGCAGGATTCTATGATGTAATTACGTGTTTCTCTTTTCATGTTACCCAATATTTTACTACTGTTGAGCGCTATTTACCTTGAGAAAATAAATTTTACCTCAAGAATGAAAAGTGTTTTTTTCTAAGCAACAATGAAAACTCAATCTCCTGTACATTTCAGTATGTTGTATATCGAAGTCATTGATAGATGTAATAATGTATCGATAGGTGTCAAGAATAAAGACAAGCGCCCAAACTTGAGAAACACCTTTGCCTAAAGAGTAAAGAGAAGGTTGAATTTTTGTTCACCTAGCCAGGAATTTACCTCCGAAAATGTCAAGTTTATGAAGCGGTTTGGAAACTAATCTGTAGAACCTTAATCAAACATGACGGAAAGCTTAAACCACAAACTTTTATTTTCCATCCGAATCATGATTATTGCGAAGAGAAGAGAACAACGCCAATATTGTAGTGGAAGGGAGTAAGGGACCACCAGTGGTGTACAGTGTTGCCAGCAATTAAGGGCATTTTGGTGTCATGAGAGCGAGAGAGAGAAAGAGAGAGAGAGAGAGAGAGAAATATGATATTGAAAAGAAAAGTGACGAGGAAGAGAAGGAGAGAGAAGGAAATACTGATATCAAAGAGATAGAGAGAGAGAGAGAGAGAGAGAGAGAAGAAGAAAGAGAGAGAGAGAGGGGGTGAAGGGGTGGGGAGGGGGAATATAAAATAAGGAGCGAATGAGAGGAAGGGGAAAAAATTAAAGAGAGAGAGAGAGAGAGAGGGGGAGGAGTGGGGAGGGGAATATAAAATAAGGAGCGAATGAGAGGTTGAGAGAATGTACATCAGAAAGGGAGATTCAGGAAAATAAAAGTATATATATATATATATATATATATATATATATATTATATATATCATCATTGAAGAGTTTTTCTTTCGGTGTTTTCGCTTTAAAGAATCAGATTGTGTTGACCTAGGAATATGGGTTTGGGATATACAAAATTGCATTCACTTTGCGTTACGATTTTCCTCACTACCGTCACTTCGTGAAAACAAGGACGAATATTAGCCCATCACACGTCAACCCTTCTATTTAAATCAAATCTTGAAAGATGTCGGATTTCAATAAGCCGATGAAATTACCTGTTATTATTTGCTTTTGCGAGAAACCATCCAGAAACTTGGATTTCAGAGTCAGTGAACGAGGGTGTGAATAAGGGGGCGATCACACCTGTTTAGAGTGTCGTAGAAACGGGGCATGGGAGGGCATATGTGCTCCTCCCCTCCCAAATAGTAGGAAAGAGGAAGAGGGGGATAGGGGGAGAAAGAGGGTAGAGAGAGAGAGAGAGAGAGAGAACAAAACAGAGAAAGAAAAGAAAGAGAGAGAGATAGAGAAAGAGAGAGAGAAAGAGAAAGAAAGAGAAGGGTAAAGAGAGAGAGAGAGAGAGAGTGGGAGAGGGATACATATATATATAGAGAGAGAGAGAGAGGGGCGAAAGGGAGGGAGGAGTACCACGAGAAGAAAACAACCCCTACCACACCTTTCCACTCGGACCCTTTCCTTCCTCGTTAGTGATCAGCCTATACGCAGCCCCCCCCCCCCCCCCCACCTCCATGTTTTAACACTATACGCGAATGCCTGTGTCCGGAAATCTCTCAATATTTAGTAATATTGGAAATTTCCAATCGTTATCTTATTTTCTTAGGCTTTATTTGTTTGTTGTTGTTTGTTTTTCGTACACCGAAGTCGGCGACTGCAGGTTGACGACGGATATGCCGATACGCTCGACCCTCCTGAGCTTGATTCGGTCTGATATTTTTGGCAAAGATTTGCAAAATTGCTTACCTTATGACGTTAATAAACACCACGCAATTAAAACGAAGGTAGAGCTGATACCCATGAACGTGGTCTGGAAGCATAAGATCTGGCAAGATCCCCCATCCATCCCGAGCTCAAAAAGAAAGTATAAAACACCTTCGTCGCAGGTATATGCTTCATTCAGAGAAGGCAGTGGTTTTGGAAGAAGTTGCCTTTTGATCCCGAGGATTTCTAAGCTTAAAGAACTTGTTAAGTATTTGAGAGTCAGAGGTTCGAAGTAGGATCGTGTCAAGATGCGGCTTTCTCTCGGGTTTGCGACCGTATTGGTCTTGTTTGCAGCAGGTAAGCCTGACTTCATCCCTTTTTTTAAAAATAAATTCTTCGTCGATTATCTGTACTTATTCTCAAAATATTATTTTGTGTAAGATATTCCAAACTCTTCCCAGCGAAAACTCAGTTTCAAAGTTGATATATTTGTTTTATTTCATTCCATTCAAAATATTGTACCGTGTTCTAATATATACCATGTATTTGTTTACTGCGTTATCATATGTATTACGTCATCATTTCAATACTGAATCTTTTTGTGTTCTTCAAATCATCGATTTAAATTTTCAATTCATGATGTGATTTGAAACGGATTTAAAGAGCGTTTTCAATATTCGTGTGTTGTTTGATAGTTATATTTTTTTCAATATCTAGTTTCATAACTTTTAATTTGTACAATTGAATTTACAATTAGTTATACTGTACTTGTCGATAATTATACGTATTTTTTCATATCTGATTTTGCATTTTACAATCAATTTAAAGCTGTATAAGAGAAAAGAAGCGATGATAAAGTAGGGGGGAGTGGGACTTCGTGGAGTTATATATTCGGATTAAGTGTTAGTCAAGCCCATAGTGGTCTGAGGGCCGGATGTTCAACAAAATAAATGAGGGAAGAAAAATTGAAACTTTGCTGAGGGAAAAAAGAAAAAAATTCAGCAGGAAACGAAACCTTTCTTCGACATAAGTTTCTGCAATTTACCTATGTTTATACAAGCCCGTAGAATCAAATTAGTGTGTTCCTGTAGGAGGTATAAATTACTTTTGTACACTAATTTAATGGGAAAGATGTAAGAATAAAAAAAAAGAGAAAAAAAAATCTATCGTAAAATGATTGGGCTACCAACCCACGTTTTCTGGTGTATCATCAATCATGCTAATAGGTCTTTCATTAATTGCATCAGGAAGAAACCGATTCATTATTTTTAGAATTTAATTTAAATACCTCATTTTTCCTTCCGAAGGGCAAACAATTGTCTGCAGTACTTGTGCGCCTGGTGCATTTGATATACCATTTTCACAATGCAATCAATCTATGTTAAGTGCCTCGTTATAAATTATTTCATTCACCTGTTACGAATAATTGTATTTCAATGGTCAGAATTCGAATTACATACATTAATAGTTGGTAGGTAGAACGTTAGGACAAACATTATGGCTTGTCCTACATGACAACATGTAGTTTATGCGATTCATATTCTAATTATTGAAATACAATTAATTGTAACAGGCGAATGAAATAATGTATAAGTTTTGATTATATTACGAAAATGGCCTATGCTCATGCTTTCAAGGCTTTTACTGATGCACCAGTTTCCATTTGTTCTATGATTAATACTTTCATTTTCACATGTGATTTTTTTTATATTTCATCTGTGATGATATTTCATCTTTTATATTTGTATATATTGTGACGATGATGGAAATAAACGACTATTCATTTCAATTCAAGTCAATTCAACGCTCGAAGTTTTTAGATTTTCCCCAATGTTTGAGAAACTATAATGTTCTTGTCTCTAACGTAAACTCTAAGGCCTTAACAAAAAATGGAGCTTCTGATGGTACATAAATTATTATGAAGAGAGTCGAGATATTGATGATTACTTACAATTTTTTCTCTCTTTTTCTCTCTCTCTCTCTCTCTCTCTCTCCTCCCCCTCTCTCCCCTCCCCCCTTCTCTCCCCTCCCCCTCTCTCCCCCTCTCTCCCCCTCTCCCCCCTCTCTCCCCTCCCCTTCTCTCTATCTCTCTCTTGGAACAGGCAACGCCCAATATGGCGGAATGGGCGGCATGGGCGGCATGGGCATGGGCCAACCCGGTATGGGCCAGGGAATGCAGGGAATGGGACAACCAAGGCCCGGCATGGGACAACAAGGGATGAACCCCGGCATGGGACAACCGAGGCCCGGCATGGGGCAAGGCATGAACCCCAACATGGGACAACAAATGCCTGGCATGGGGCAAGGCATGAACCCCAACATGGGACAACCAAGGCCTGGCATGAACCCAATGCCAGGTCAGGGAGGAGGAGCGATGGAACAGCTTGGCGCATTCCTGTCTACAGCGGGTGGGAGCATCTTAAAGAAGTTGAACCTGGGCGTTGGGTGTAACCTGTGTACCTCATTCATCACCGGGGCACAGCAATCCGTCTTCCAACTCAGGAATCAGGTCAGTTCAAAGGAACTTCTAAAATGTCTTAGAGATATCTGGTAAAAGTGCCCAGAACGAACACTTATGATTATCCATCCAACGTACTTTACGTAGTTTTATGCCCATCTGTTCATGTACCGATCATCATTTACCCTAATGAGCTATACTCGCTTATTACTTGGCGCAAAATAGAATTGACTGGTACAGATCAAATATCCATCCAATATTCTGTAATCTGTTTTACAAGGAGCATTTCTGAAATCTCGTCCAGAATGGGCCATGATGGGTATTAATAATGTTCATATCTTTTGATGTACCATAATTAAAATTATTAATGAAGTGTGTTCATTTTGATGATCAGTTTCCTTGTACGAAGTTTTTAACAGTTGGAATTTTTTTATCAGGACACATTCACAAGGTACTACTACTAGTAATAATAATGATAATAGTCCGTTCTTGTATATCGCATAATACTTAGTCTCTATGACTATGCGCTTCCAAAGAGCTTCGGAAATTATTACCCTAGCTTTAGCTCCACAGGTGCAATACCACACAGGTGTTATTGACTGTGTTGTTTAAAGTTATGATAATAAAGGTGGTTGGAATTTCCATTGCAATAAAATACATAGTACTCAATATTCAGGCAGTAATACAAATACATTTTTTTTCTATCGATCTGCTATTCAAACAAAAATCCATATAATTGTTCCCCCATTCCCACCCAAACATTGATAACAGAATAAGCGTTATAAAGTCACAACAATTAGTTGCACCACATTGTTTGCAAATTCAATACCTTACCTTAATGTGGACCCCACCTGAGAAGGATCCAAACGAACATCCAGTTTGAAATTGGCAAAATTAGGAGTTTCCGTTTCGAATCGTCTTGGCAATTTAAATTGACAGACACAAATTCCCGAAGAGTACTGGAAATGAAGTAATGGAAAAATTACCAACAGCATATCCACCATTATTTATCTTCACTCATTTTCGAATGAAAACAAATGTATCCAGTCTTCAAATGTTTCTAAATGTAACGGCGAATCGGCATCAACGCCAAGCTAAGATTCTTAAGGTCGCTTCAACCGTCAAAAATGTACGTCTAATAGGCGTGATGATAATAAATTTGCACGTAAGATTACGAGATCATGAAGTATATATCATTGGACGCATCTTCAATGCTATTACGTAATCCGTTCCATATGGCGTGTACTCATAATGTAGTGCGTGTAAGAGATTATTGACAAACCTTAATGACTCAAGTGCCGTATCTATCAATCAATCAGCCATTCTCCTTCCCAAATAAGTCTGGAGTAGTCCAAATCATTGTGCATGAATAATATTTGATGGTAGTCGATGTGATCTTAATTTTGTATTTTTTAGTAAACCCAAACAAGTTCATGTATCTGTACAAAAGATGTCCGCAGGACTCGAAATCGGTTCTGGGTCTATCTATTAAAGAAGGAGGGGGAGAGATGGATGCTAGGGTGAAAAAAAGATAGAGAGGGGAGAGAAAGAGATAGAGAGGGAGTGAGAGAGAGAGAAATTTTCACGTGAATTTATCAAGTTCTTATAGCTCTCTTTGCCCTTTGTCTTTTTCTAGTGTTACTATTCCGTTTTCCCCTATGTGCCTCTCTTTCTCATTCTCCCCCCTCTCTCTCTCTCTCTTTCTCCCTGCCTCCCTCTTCCTGTTATATTTTCCCCTCTCTTAGCTCTTCTGTTTTTACCCCCTTTTCTTTACCCCGACACTTACCAAGGACTTATGGAATATTACCATGAAAACAAAAAAAACATTTGTATTGCCTATACATAAATTACTTTCATCTTAGAAACGAAATTAAAGACGCCATTTTGTAATTTTATGTTGTGTCTACAGGCAATAAACCAATCTCAGCAAGTCTGCAGCACTCTTCCCACTCCCAACTGGCAGCTTTCTAATCAATGCAACCAGCTGACGTCATTCGTCGTCAACCAGACCATGCAACTTTTCCAATCCACTGTGAGTAATAAAGGATAAATAAACAAATAATGTTATGCTTATATAGCGCTTAATACAATGTCTCTAAGCGCTTTACAGATGGCATACCAGTCAATTTAATTCAATATTCAACATTCAGTTTCAGTTTAGTTTTATGTCATATTTTAGATTCACATTAATTACATAATTCATAAGCGATAAAGGAGAAGAATAAGAAAGTATGTAGGTGTAAAAATACATACAATAATATCAAGCCATGAAAGCAATAATACGGTTGAAATATCATACGGAGTAGTTGTACAATTGTATGGTATTTAAACTGAAATTTCAGAAATAAATTTACAGTGAAATCTAGTAAAAAGCTAAGCTTGTAAATCGTTGATTTCCTTTTATAAATAAGAGCATGTAGATAATTTTCATGAATACATGTACATGCATTATGTAGTTTGATCAGCATTGAGAGGGTCTATACAATGGGTTTGATAGCTGGGATGCTCCCATGAAGTGGAGATGGTGCACATAGTGTCTGCTGGAAGCGAGCCTGAACCCCATAACGGGGGGGGGGGGGGGTAATGATAATTGTACGCTTAGAGATATCGTGGAGGTATCGAGCCCGCTATACATTCAGAACATCATAATCTTCCATCCATAAATAATATAATATTTAAAATTGTTTCAATTATACAGCATCGCAAAGGCTTTCGAAAAACCGACTCAAAGGCAATTTCAATACCCTATTGTATGTCCTTTAGAAATCATGTTTGGATTACATAATAATCATGTTACTGTAATTGTTCAGTAGGTGAAGGACAATGGCACAAGTTTATTAATACTAATAATAATAGTGAACATTTATAATGCGCCATGTCTGTCAAAAATGACACTAATAGAATTGCCTTAAAATAATTCTAGGCCTAGTCTATTCTAGATTTTTTTCTAGACAAGCTCCCGAAGTGAGGATATCCAAGCAAAATGAAACAAAACGGAACGAAACAAATTTAAGATGATATATTGTCAATGACTTTTGTTGTTGTCGATATCCACAGCCTGCCCAGGAGGTCTGCAAGGCCCTCACCTTCTGCAGCCAGCAACCCCAGCAACCCCAGCAACCCCAGCAACCGAACAACCCCTGGATGAACCAGAATCCCTATAACCAACAACCACAACAGCCACAACAGCCACAACAACCACAACAACAACCTTACAACCCCTTCATGAACCAGGCTCGTCCACAGACACCCAACCAGGGTTATGGCCAAGGATATGGACAGCAGCCGCAGGGGGGTGGATTCGGCCAAATGTTCGGACGCAGAAGGAGGTCCCTCAACTTGAGAGACCTCATCCCCAACTTCGTCAAACAAATGGGTGAGTAGTATGGTTGCGTCCAATGCAAGGCGTCATCTGTCTTGACGTAGGAGTGCATCAACGGCGGGCGCTGTCTTTGATGCGCCATCTGAGGGCGCCATGTGAGGGTGACATGGTCCAACAATGATTGCCAAAATGAATATTGGTAACCGTTGCGGTGAATTACTAACGTATGGCGTTATTGCGTTCGTAGGCTTGGTAAAGTAGTAACGAAATCAAAATTACGACTCGTGTGGCAACGAATGTAAAACATATTATTTTATTGGCGTTTCTCTGTATTTCACCATTTCACAATATGTTCATATTCTTCATATGTTCATATTTTCGACCAAGGAGTAGTAAACTAATTCCCTAAAATAATTTATCTGTTCGTTCTCTGTAGTCTCGAGTAATTTAAATAGATAAAATAAATTTCAACAAATATTGTGGAATAATAATAATGGATATCTTATGAATCAATACAATGTTGTATCTTGTATCGTTAATACCTGCACATGATATTGTCATCATTTGTATCATTATCACCAACATACAGCATTTGTTCAAGAACTTAATTGATACCCCCAAACACTATTATTTTATCAGATTCACTCATGGATAACTTGGAGAACACCATTTGCCAAAGCTGTGAGAACGTCGTTAATAGGATGCAGGGAGATGTAACGAATGAACAGACACTGGTAAGTTGATAATTTCTTTCATTCACTATTTTTGCAAATTTAATTTACTGTAAGAAAGTTAGATAGAGTGTCGATCATGTCCTGAAACGCATGGTCACAATCACTGTTATTGAATTGATAATAACTAAGGTTTATATGATCGAAAGACACTCGTAAAGTATAGACGCCTGTCAGTCCAGATGTTCCATTATATTTTAATGAAACAAATAACTGAATTACAAATTTCGAATATTTGTTTTCTTTAAGTATTCTAAACGTTTTCTTGATGAAAAAGTAAAGACTGTTTGAGGCACTGTGTTTTTAATAAGAGGCCTTAGAGAAATTGTAATGTGCACATGTCTTTTATATAATTTATATCTTTGATTTGTTAATCCTTATCAATAACATAGAGTCAAATTGGCAACCTTTTGAGGGAGTCTTGTGACGTCATGCCCTGCATCAACAAGACTGAATGCTACATCGTCGCTAAACACTACCCTGCCGCTCTAAAGGACTTCGCATCCAACATGTTTGTAAGTATATGGGACAAGGCTGATGATACCTTGGGAAGAACAGATAAGGAAGAGCTGAATAGAAATAGAGAGAGAGAGAGGGGAGAGAGCGAGAGAGAAGAGAGAAGAGAGAAGAGAGAAAGGTGTGGGATGTGTGATAGATAGAATGATAGATAGAAACATAAAGATATATATATAGAGAAGGGAAGGAAATATGGAAAGATGGAAGGACGATCTGCAAACGAAGATCTGTGGGCTATTGAAGAATTATCGAATATTCATGATTATCAAAGACATCTGCCAATATCGGCTACATCTACTAATTCGGAGTAGCCATCGAAGTTATGATGTATCATACTAATTTAAATTTACAAAGAATTTCCATGAACATAATGACCGGGGTAAGATTATTATAAGGTCCAGACAGTCAGGACATTATACATGTTATACCATGGAGTTACTAATTAACCTAGTAACTCCATGATGTAAAGCACTACTTGTAGCTACTTGCGTCCTCTATATAGCAAACAATTCCTAAGCGGAAACAATTGGTCCCCCATGATCGCCTTTTTCTTATGTTAAGTGAGAGCTGATTTGATGAGATAACCACCTGTCAGTGACCACACATTGGCCTTCCTGGCCAATCTTGTGCAGACAGGCTTTAAACGCAGCTTCTTTTGCAAGTAGCCCATGCAAATCAAATCCTAGCCGACGGATCGGCTTTCTAAAACTGTATTTGTTTTTGTTATCGCAGAACGCAAGAGATACGTGCGAAACCTTCCGCCTCTGTGGACCCAACAGCCGCGTCGGTATTTCCGGTGGGTCCGACTTCCCCGGTTTCGGCTTGGAAGCCTTCCTCCCCGTTCAGGAACCCGCAGAGGAGGAAAGCGTTACCTTCAATTTAAATGGACGTACCAAGAGACAGGTTCCAGGAATGGGCCAGCAGTCACCGTATGGTCAATTCCCAGGCATGCAAGGTCAAGGCATGCAAGGTCAGGGAATGCAGGGTCAGCAAGGTCAGGGTATGCAAGGAACCAATCTTCTGGATTTCGCCTCCATGTTGGACCGACTTCTCAGTAAGTTCCGTGGTCAGCTCATCGCTAACCACTTTCGTAAAAGAAACCGTTACAATACATTTAAAATCCCCACTGCACCCCGTTTAGCTACTTGCGCCTTCTATATAGCAAACAATGCCTAATCGGTGCCTATTGGTCCCCCATGATCCTCTTTTTCTTATGTTAACTGAGAGCTGAGTTGATGAGATAACCACCTGTCAGTGACCACGCTGGGCGGTCTAATCCCTCCTGGCCAAACTTGTGCAAACGGGCTTTAATAGAACGTAATCTTACAAACCTAGGAACCGAGCATCGTACTTGTACGCCTATCTTTAAAACTGCCTCTCACTACGAGCCAAATTGTATTTTTTTACAGGGAAAATTGTATCCACGAGGATGACGCATTACAAGATTATTTTATCGAATATCCCGGGATAACATAATTAGCAACAACATCATCTACAACACATTGACTTCCATCGGCAACAACAGTAGCAACATAACCTCAACCACCACCACCAACATCAATTAATTGAGTAATTTATTTGTACAAACTTTTCTGACAATGAAATTCTCCGTTTTTGTTTACTCAACAGCGAGTTTTGGTGTCCAGATTCCAGGCCTTGGCATGCTAGGTAGGAGGATGCAGATGTTGAAAACAGGTAAGAATGGTACTCTTTGGGGCCTCTCAAGGCATGCTCATAAAGTCTGACAAAATGCACTCGAACAGTAAAATGTAATATCAGAGGTTGGCTGTACTTGTTTTTTGTATTAATTGATTGGTCATAACATAACATTTTCTATAAGTAACTTTCTTTTTCATTAACGTATTTGGAACATACTTGGCTATACTTGTTATCACAGCCCGCATTAGCAAGATGGCTATAGTTTCCCAGAAGTTCATGCCTGTTCTTCTTCGTGCCATAGCTTGTACATCCGGTTTTACACCAAACCGTGACATACATCAATAATACTTCACTTTTTAAACAACACTGCTAGATTCGTTGAGTTTACCGCATGTGTTTATGTCTTCTTCGACGGGTCTTTAATCAACCTCTAAGCGAGGTTTAAGGGCATTGTTGACACTTCGGGAAAGTTTATGACTTCAACTTGATCTTTGGACCGACCGTAACGCCCCATCGATGGTTTCGGGGATATGGGGACGAATTTGGAATTTCAGATTGTGTTTTTAATGCAAATTTGCTTGACAAGGTCCTCTCATTTGGGGTCCAGTTTTATTCCGAAGCCCTCGGACTGGCACAAAAATATTGCAAATAAAACATTAAACATAAATAAGATAATATATCGTACAAAATGAAAGAATCTGACCTCTGGGGAGGGGGGGGGGGGCACAATATCCCTTACCTTTAACGGGTTTGTATCTAAATCTCATCCATGCTTTGTAACTGCAGGTCTACTATTATCTTGAACGCTGTAACTGTCCTTTCGTTGTGTTTCATGTTCTTGTTTTCTTTTTGTTTGAAGGAATGAGTGCCATGAGCGCCATGGGGGGCATGGGCGGTATGCCCAGGATGGGCGGCGGTATGCCAGGATTCGGACGCAAGAAGAGGGCTACTGAAGATTCAAGTAAGTCTGTTTTGAAAAGCACCTTTAGCAACTTGAGTATTAGTGTGCAGTTGTACAACATTTGTTAAATCAGATTAAGAGATTTTTGAAAGGCAATTAGGGTTTCGACTTTCGAATAAGGAGTACAGTACGTGAAAAGCATCTATCCATAAGTCGGATAATATGGAGTTTTGCCTTAAGGTTTAAGACAAATTTCGATCTTGAATAGTGAATACTCGAAAACTGATTCTGACAGAAGGCGCAATAGAAATGTATTTACCTTAAAATGGAAGGATAAATGCGAATTATGTTATGAGTTAATTTTTAAACAAACACTGAACAAACATATTTCATTTGTTATATGTTATCACTCTGGATTCTGAATGTTATCTAAAAGTAGGCTCATTAAATGGATTTAAAAATAGGACTGTAAATTGAAATGAAAACGATAAGATAAATTGAATTGGAAATTAGTTTAAAAATTATTTTTAAAACTTCATATGAAACTGAATTGATTCATGATTGATCAATACATTTAAGGAAATTTAATTCCAGTTTCATTTAAAAAAAAAAAAAATCAATGATAAATTTGATATCCAGAATTCAGAAAAAAAATACTTTAAATAAAAAAAAATGAATTGAAATTCATATTAAAACTTGAAATTTGAATTGAAACTTGAAATTCAAAAAATTATTTGAAACTGATCTTTCCCTCCTAACGTGCTCAGTGGACGAAGAGAGACAGGAAATGAGTTGAAATTTGCAATTATAATTGAACTTATGAATTCAATATTAGAACCTGAAATTTGAATTGAAATTTGAAATTCAAATTATTTGAAACTAATCATTCCCTCCTAACGTGTCCAGTGGACGAAGAGAGACAGCGTTTCACCCGACAGGTCCCTCAGTCGCAATTCAATCCTTTCCAAGGCCAACAGCAAAGACAGGGCATGCAGGGAGGACAATCATCTGTGCTCGATTTCATCCCCATGTTGGACCAGCTCCTCAGTAAGTTAACATAACACCTGTTGACGCAATGCCCCCTTGCACAGAAGGCGTCATTTACTGGCGCAAGATTGCGTCAGCGATTGGTGCGGTTTTTGCATGGTGAGAGTGATATCGAACGTAAAGAGAACGCCAGATAAACAATGCAAACATTGTGTTGAATTAGTTGCTTTCTTATGGATGTGAACTTATGCTTATGACGCTTCTGCGGAACGATTCCTTGGTCACTTGACAAACATGGGCGATGTACAATAAGCCATTATTAGTTTTATAAAATTCAAACAATTCATGTTTAATCTGAAGCTCCAACTGAGCCGTCAGTGCGTCTCATCTACGATTTCTTGTCTAATTGTTGAATCTGTTTTCTCTCTCAACAGAGAGTTTCGGCATCACCATTCCAGGCTTAGATATGCTCGGAAGAAGACAACAGCAGTTCAAAGGTAAGAAGTCTACATGTAGAGGTGTGGTAGTGAAGTGGTTTAAAGTGGCATGTTCCCCGTATTCCAGAGGGCGTTCAAAATACGTACCCGCTGGCGGACGGTGTTAGCCGCCTATTGACACCAACATTATACATCTCTTAAACAGATGGCATGTTCCGAATGCCCGCACAATGCCGATTATCGCATACATGTGCCGAAGTAATACCAATCGCAGTTCGGTTCTAAGATTCGGCTGCTGTTTCCGCCCACTTTCGTGACGTCAGGATCGGCAGCGATCAGCTGGCTTGACGAAGGCAGGCCAGGCCGCGCGTACTTTGATTGACAGCTGTATGCAAATTAGAAGTCGATCTTCGGAACCAAGATGGCGATGACTAGAGCAGTGATAACTACAATGGCGGGAACGTGCCCCTTTAAGCCCTTGAATTCAAATGCAAAGTTCTTGGGTTCGGTCCCGACACGGCACTAATGTCCTTTGGCAAGGTATTAATCTACATTTACCACTTCATATCCAGGAGATAAATGGGGACGGGGTAGGATGCGGAAATTCTTTGTGTTAGTAACTGCCATATGACCTCATGGCGACCGTATAGAAGGAATACTCCGCAGGGAGTGGAGATGGTGGATATTGTGCCAGAATGAATCCGAAAACAGGGGTAATATTATGTGAAGCGCTTAGAGATAGTATTTCGTATACAGCGCTCTAATGATAAATCCAGGTTATTGTTATTTTTTTTTTAATGATATTATTGTCGAAATATCTGATAAAGGGGAGGGAAGGGTGCGCCCCTGTGCATCGAGGGTCGTCCTTATTGTAGTTTGTTCCTGGGCCCCATTTCACAAAACTTGTCATCAGTGACAAATGACAGTTTTAAGTATAAGCTACTGAAATCCTTGCTCCTGATTGGTTATCGGCAGATTTGTCACTGATTTTTGTCATTTGTCATTGAAAAAAAAAAAGCTTTATGAAACGGGTTCCTGGTTAAACAGTTGCGGATAAATTCTACAGTGATATAAACATTTTCGTATTCCTTTCATTAAAATAAGTGTTTCTTCATGATGACCAAAATAATAGCTTGTTAAAAGGCCTCGTTTATTAAATTTGGAGAAAGGAATTGACCGAGATATATTTTCGGATATTGGTATCTCGTAGAGAAATGTGTCGTTTGACATTTTGAAGACAGATTCGCCATACTTATATGTAATGAAAGTGGTATTTTGCAATGACTCCATTTCAACTGATTCATGTTTCTCCTTTTTTCAGGAATGGGCCAGATGGGCCAGATGGGCCGTATGAACGGTATGCGCGGCGGTATGGGCCAGATGGGCGGTATGGGCGGCATGCCCGGATTCGGACGCAAGAGGAGAGACACAGGATGTGAGAAATATTTTTCAAAATTATTTTTCATATCAAATCAATGTCAAATCTAGGAAGAATGATACACTGGTGATGAGCATAACTATCTTGAAATGTCAAATTTTGTACATTTCTTTCCTTGACAAAATCTCACTGTCTATTATATGAACACACAAAGACGAATGGGACAGGGAATTGGGACTACATAATCTTTAATCTACAAAAGAATCCACACAACCGCTGATCCCCACTTTCGGGTAGCTGTGTTTTCTGTCTAACTTGTTGATATATCTATACTATATTTGACTAGTGGAGGCATTTTAAAATTTGAATCGTAATTCTCAGTTTGGTTTTCGCCTGATTGCCATTTATAAAAGTCGTCAATCGTCTTTTCAACTGAATCTGACCAAAAACCAAAATGAATTGAATTGAATTGATATATGAATTTAGACCAACTATTGTACGTCAACTGATTAAACAGCTTCAGCTGCCGTAGATTAGCCCCTCCCCCTAAAAATACAACAACAACAACATACAAACAAAGTTTGCAGTGCGGTCTATTCGCACGTGATTCCTACATGTACATGCAATGACGTAGAGTGTTGGGGTTGCCTTTGAGTTGATTATTATTGATTGCAATCATGTTAAATCACGCACTGAGAAAATACTGCTTTTTGACGGATACAGTTAATATGTTGCTTGGTCTAGTGAACGAGCAGAACCTGAACCACCAAAGCGACGAGCAGCAGAGACAGAAGAGACAGATGATGAATCCTCCTTACAACCCCTACCAGCAGTTCCCACAACAGCCTCAGCAACAGTTCCCTCAACGGCCACAACAGCCACAACAGCCACAGGAGAAACCATCTTGGTTTAACGTACCCGCCATGCTGGATAGCATCCTCAGTGAGTTCAGTTGATTTTAAAGCCCCACTGTACTACTGATAGCTACTTGCGCCCTCTATATAGCAAACAATGCCTAATCGGTGACCATTGATCCCCCATGGTCCCCTTTTTTCTTATGTTAATTGAGAGCTGATTTGATGAGGTAACTACCTGTCAGTGACCTTGCAGGGTGGTCTAATCCCACCTGTAAACTAGTACCGATAGGCTTTAAAGACAGTTTTTAGTAATGGTAGCCAGTGGCGTAGCTACGAGGAAAACGGGGGTACGCCCCCTTCAAATCGCGTAACAAGAAAAGTACATATAAAAAAGGAAGGAAGAAAAGCTAGATTATAGAACATCTTTCCTGATCCAAAGTGTTCCTCTGTCGTTAAAAAATTAGGATTGAAACAATTATTAGACATACATGAACATGTTCGTAGTCGACGCAAATCATATTAGTATATAAATCTTGTTTTTGGCTGATTCAAGCGGGTGTAAAACGAGCTTTTGCCTCTCCCTTTTAAAACCCAACGGGCAACTATAGTTAACCATGGTAACGTATTTTCTCTCTACTTTTACAGAGCGTTTCGGTATCAACATTCCAGGCCTCAAGAGTCTATTGGGAGGTAAACAACAACAACAACAACAGCAGCCGCAGCAACAATACCCTGGTAATTGGCATATATGATATATAATGTAATGTATAATTATTAAATATATAATTATATACCCTGTTGCCCATATAAAGGTTGGAATATAGTTTACCCTTATAGCTCTTTTCATGAAGTGATTGTGAGAAAATACATTATTCTTTATAGATAGAGTTTATGTCTGCTCAGAACTTCATTGATCAATCCAAAAATTCATAGGGATGAATGTTTTGGAATTTTGTTTCTGTCAATGTAGGGATTATTTCATATAATTATGTCGATACTAGTTAGTACTTGGCACATTTTCCTTGATGATTTGTTTGCGAGAATCGGGATGGGGATGTCTGGAATAGGTATGGGGTATGGGCATGAGAGTTCTTCGTATTCACGATTTGATTTCGAATGTTTTTCGCTGTTAATTAAGGCACGTACGGGCTGTTAATGTGTACAATTTATATCAAAATAAATTATTCAAGGGCATTACGTTCATCAAAACTTGTTGGCTTGATAATTTTCACCCTTTTCTTTTATTTTTTTTGCAGGTATGGGAGGTGGCATGGGTGGTATGCCTGGCATGGGAGGCATGGGATCATATGGCCGTAAGAAGAGGGCCACCACACCCTTCGATACCCAAGGTGAGTGTTGCCAATTTGATTCAGATTAACGATCAACATATTTATCTAAGCATTTTTACCTGCAATCCGATATTTTTCATGTATTTTTACGTATAAGTCCATTCGGGTATTGATAAAGATCGTGATGAAAAATACATAAAAGATCACTTTTGTTATCTTCTTCGTTGAAGTATTGGTTTGTCTATAATCTGAGATAACGATAAAAGCAACGCATGGTTTTAACAAAGAAATACTTTGCCCTCATAAGTATGCTCGTATTTCCTAAGGTGCGTATTGTGAACGACGGTTACTTAAATGCTCAGATAATTAAATTAATAGTAAATTCATATTAAGGCAGTAATACTTATTGCGAACCCCTTTTAGTATGTGATTTAGAAATAAACTAAAATAATTTAAGAAGTGATCTAACATTTGAATAAGTGCAATGCATACAGTATTTTTAATTGTTTTTCCGTCTTCTTCGTTTTCTTGTTTATTTCCATCAATTTAAACTAAATTAAATCTATGAAGATTGTGTGTGTATAATTAATAGGGTTTTTACAAACGTACATCAATCAGATATGATTATTTACGTCTGGGGACCAACCTTTAACGTCACCATCCGAAAGATGAAGAGTTTGCTTGATTTTCTTTTATGATCCTTTATATCTGTGGATATCTAAACTAAATTGTTATTGGAATTGAAGATACTTTTAAAATCCCAATTCTGGTGTCTAATAATTTATGTATAGAACCTTATTCTTATAATACCACTGAAGAACAAGTAATATGAATAATGATAGCTGTTTACATGTAGCAGTTATGATTGATAACTTGCTTTTTTTCATTTTCATTTTCAGTCGAGCCTGAACATAGTGAAGAGATGGCGAGGTGCATTGGAAGTGCTATGACAAATGTAAGAACTGTTTCAAAGCTAAGGCCTGGTTGTAATAACAATGAAGAAAAAATAAAGCAATTTTTATATAGGGCATGATGATGATGCGCTTTTCAGAGTATTGGTAGCAGAGCCATCTATACACAGAGTTTGGCCAACTTTGTTTCACTTGGTCACACCATTACGTAAAGTCTTTTGTAGCATGCTTGCCAAACATAGCAAAATAATAATTCAGTCATGAAATTAATAAATATAATTCATGTTAATATCATGTGTTGTCTATTCATTCACTTACAACTTTAGGGTGATTTAAAGGGGTGAAGGAATTAACACATATATAGCAATACAAAACCAAAAGAATAATACGCTTTGTCGGGGTTTAACTTGGACTAAATTTAGTGCATTTTCATGACTACGGGTATCCCCCCTCTAACCACAAAGAGTCAAATCTGAGAATGTTTTCATAAGTTCGGATACCTTTGCAAAGATTATTTTGTGTTACATACCGACCTACCGATATTTCAGTGTCAATGCACAGAACACGCCGAGTATTTTCGCAATTTATTTTTCTTGTTCATCATTCATGGATAACTCGATACGTATGCATGATGCGAATTGGCCAAAAGCTCGTGAGAACTTTTTATCGTTGTTTCATTTCTGATATGGTCCTCGAGATTTCGCTTACTATTTATCATTTTGCATACATTTTTTCTTTCTTCGCAGGAAACATGGAAGTGCCAACTTTGCAAGCGAGGAATGACCGCCATGTCCCACGTCCTCGATATCCAAATGGTATGTTTTTGTTTTTATTCACTTTCACGGTTATAAATAACGTTATTTTTGTACTCAAATGAATAGCAATGGTTTGTTATTGCTTTTTATTTACTTTCAAGTTTATAAATAACGTTATTTTTGTACTCAAATGAATAGCAATGGTTTGTTATTGCTTTTTATTTACTTTCAAGTTTATAAATAACGTTATTTTTGTACTCAAATGAATAGCAATGGTTTGTTATTGCTTTTTATTTACTTTCAAGTTTATAAATAACGTTATTTTTGCACTCGAATAGAAAGTAATGGTTTGCTACTGTTTTTGTTTTCCTTTCAAGTTTATAAATAATAATGGTATGTAACTGTTTCTGTTCTCTTTCAAGTTTATAAATAATGTTATTTTTTGTACTCGGATGGATAGTGAATATAAGTGCAGATCAATGTCGTTGGCTTTACAAAATTAAAATCATAATTTCTACCATTACTTGTCTGTCATAGTCTCACGAATCGTCTGGTTTGCAGAACATGTGCCGCCTTCTCCCAGGAAATCTTCGAACTATGGTAAGCGTTCACTTTTTTTAGTAAACAAATATGAATGCTTATAAATCTTTTATCTTTATATGAATTTCAATTAATTTGGTTCATTTATAGAACTTGAGATCTCAGCCATTTAAAAAAAAGGTGCTCTACAGATCAGAGAATTAATTGGTGAAGATGGTTCAGTAACTTGAAACACTGCACATTTTAATGACGTATTTATTTTGCATTGAACTCGTCATCCTCTCTCTCTCTCTCTTTCTGTCTCTCTCTCCCTCCCTCTCTAGCTTTCTCTTATACTCTCCCCTTCCGCTCTCTCACACTCTCTAGTGGACCCCTTCTTATTCTCTCTCTATCTCTCCCCCTCCCCTCACTCTTTCTATCTGCCCTCCCACCCCTCCTTCACTACTTCCCTCCCTGTCTGTCTGTCTCTCTCTCTCTCTCTCTCTCTCTCTCTCTCTCTCTCTGAGTACCTTAATCAACCATTTACAGGCTCATTACTCTACATCTTCATCAACACCATATCGAATCGTCCATCTCATTGAATCGATATCATGTAACAGTTCAAGTGCTTTAAATTGAAAACTAAACATGCCACACCCTTTTCTTTTCTTACCCCATGCAGTGTCAGTCCGAGCTGCTTCCCGTACGTCAACGTGGTGGTCAAGGAAGCCCATCAGCCATAGGTAACCCGGTCGAGGCCTGCCAAGGACTTGGATACTGCCTGAACGAGAGGCTCCCATAAGCTATGAGGCACAGTCAGAAGTAGCAAGCACCCCCGTTTCATCCCAATTTTACCAAGAATAGGTTGGTTAAGGGTGGGTTTGGCCACGCCCATCCCGTTGACCACGACCAAATGAAGGACAATGCTCTCTCCATTATCTCTCTTTCCTGATGTCAATTTCCAATACTTCCCAAAATCCTAACTTCCACCTTAGCACTAACCCTAATTTTAAACATAATCCAATTTTCAACCATGCCGATTCGTATAGTATAAGCCATCCAGACTTGTCATACAACTCGATGAAAGGGAATATGATTGTATCTAAACTTGTGAAACTGTATTACATAATAATGTTTTTATTTACATCCGGTGCAGTGTCTTAAACCGGTGGTCAAAATCTATAGTTTGATAAAAAACGATTTCCAGTTGACAGCGGATAATGAACATGATTTTTGGCGGCACAAAATTGATTATCCAATTAAGTTTTGATAAATCCACTAAAGTTTTGATAAATCACAACATTTACAATCCAACAAAATTAAGATTCCCCAATCTACGCAAATTATCTTACATAACATAACCAATTATTTATATATTTTCAAATGTCATAATTCGTACTAATTTAATTATGATCCATATTAAGTTCTGGAAATTTAGCATGTGGTACTTAAACACGAGCAAAAAACCTCCTAAATTATTCAAGGGCGTGCGTTGTGAATAATGTGATACAATTTAAATGATATCTGAATGAAATTCGTGCCACAAACAGCAAAATAGAGCTGTGCAATATTAATTTTCACCAGTCATCAACATATCATGCTAAAAAATTAAAATGTTACTTTACTTTTAAAACATGTCGTGTTAAAAGAGACTTGCTGCCAGTTATGCACACATTTTGTAAAATTTCCCCGTTTTACATCTTTTAAATTCAAGACAAAGGAATCTAGTTTTTGTGGAAATTTAGGGTGTCTTGCTATTCTATGACTATTGTCTTGTAAATATTTATAAATTTTTCTTTTCTTACTACTAATAATTGTATACTTCTATGTTTATTTCTTTATATGCATGCATTTTGTTTATAATACAAAATAAAATATAATTATTGTATATAAATCCTGTCTTCTGAGGTCTTTTTTGTTCAGATAATGCAACGGGTGTGCAATGAAATTATTATAATGCTAAATAAATTACTAATTGCGGATGTAGTATCGAAAATAATATCGCTAGTGATATTGGTTTGTCTCGCAATGTATGGTCAACAAGCGATCTAACGAAGTGTTGCAGCGGGGCACGAAACGTCGTGATCTCTAATATATCCCCTTTTGACCATAAATTGCGAGACAAACGAATATCACTAGCGATATTATATTCGAAATTATTATAGTTTCGACAATGATCCAGCATCGAATAGGCCATTTCCGTGATGTAATCTAATTTCATGTTTGTGAAGAACCTCATTATGAATTATTCTATTCACCCGTTACGATTTGGTCTTATTGTATTACAATAGTCAGAATGGTGGAAGGTATGAAAAGCCATAATGCTTGTCCGACATAGCAACAGTTACATTTCTGCAATATGCATTCTGAATACTGAGATACAATAATGGAAAACTCATCGCTAGCATAGATAGGTATAAATTAGACTACATTTTAAGAATTGTCTATTCGAGAACATCATGGTATGTATGAGTGATTGTACAACTGATATGCGTGGTAGTGGTGGTCAACTAATATTGAAAGGTCAATTATTTCGTTCAGTTTATGAATGATTGAATGATTGAATATTTGATTGGTAGATGTATTAATCCCTTGATTAGATGGCTGTTTGATTGATTGATTGATATTTTTTTTAACTGATTGGTTAATGTTTCTTTTTATTGGTTAATAATAATAATGATAATAATAGCTTGTTCTTATATAGCGCTTTTCAGGAACGAAGGCCCTCTCAAAGCACTTTACAGATATATATATATATATTATTACCCCGGTCATCGGATTCAAGCTTGTCCGCACACAATGTATGCACATTCTCCACTTCCTGGGGAGCATTCCAGCCAGGCGTCATTTTTACAAGCGCACACTTGCTAATCTAAGCACATTAAATGAATGAATGACTTGACGATGGATGGTTGATGATTGATTATTGATTGATCGCTTGATTTCTTAAAGCCTATCTTCACTAGTTTGGCCAGGATGGATTAGACCTCCCTGCGTGGTCACTGGCAGGTGGTTATCTCATCAAATCAGCTCTCAATTAACATAAGAAATGGGGGACCAACGGACCAACCGATTAGGCAACGTTTGATATATAGAGGGCGCAAGTAGCTATAAGTAGTGCAGTAGGGCTAAAATGATGAACAGAAATGTTGTTTGACGGATATTTGGTTTGCAGGTTGATTTGCTTGTTAAAATACACTTGTATCATTGACCGATAGTGAGTGTTGAGAGATAGAGATGCATGACATTTTGATTAATTATAGGTGAATTTATTTGGAATTATTAATACATTAATTTGTTCTTTGAAACAAGTGAACTTTTCTACCCGTTAATAGTAAATTTGCATTCTTATTCATATTGATATTTTGTAATGCTCTCATATTTTACCTGCACACGAGAAGGAGGACGTGAATCAAGTATAATTGACGCAGATGACACCATTTTGACACTAAACGGTACAAAAGAAGATTTACAGAGCTCACTGAAAATATTGGGTGATTTTGAAGAAATGTCAAACCTAAAAATCAATATTACAAAAACTCATGTGATATGGATTGGGAAAAATAGAGCCTGCAAAAAACAGCTAATGTCAGAGCACAAATTAAATTGGGTTTCAGAAGGTTATTCGAGATACTTAGGAATACATTTTTCGGTTAACTTAGTAGAGATGGTAAATCATAATTATACTGAAAAAATTAAAGATATAAAACGCCAAATTATTTCATGGTCTAAACGAACCTTAATTGTCCTCGGAAGAATAACTGTAGTCAAATCTTTGTTGGTTCCAAAATTGAACTATTTGTTTCTTTCACTTCCAGAACCGAATTCGCAAATTATGAAAGATATAAATCGTTCTTTTTATGCATTTATATGGAGTAACAAACCTGATAAAATCAATAGAGAACAAAATGTGTCAAATGTATAATAAAGGTGGGGTTAAGATGATTGATATTTACATTCATGCTAAATCCCTGAAAATATCATGGATTAGAAGATTTGTAACTGATTCTCAGATAGAAAGTTTCACTTTTCACATGTTCAATTCATTCTTGCCCCAAACCTATTTTTTCACCTGTATATGGGCTCACATTATTTTAGAAAATTAGCAGACTTGACTCTAAATCCATTTTGGAAAGAGGTACTTTTCGCTTGGTCAGACTTGGTCGAACTTCTTATTGACGACATTGCAAGTCAACCTCTCTGGAATATACCCCACATTAACTTAATGTGGGGGATTTTAAAAATGAATGACAAAGTGGTATGTTTTGGGGCTTGGAATTTACGAGGAATACGTTTTGTGAACGACATCCTTAAAATAGATGGTTCTTTTTTTTCATATTTTGAGTTTCAGCGGATATTTGACATACAAACAAATTTCCTCCAGTACTATGGTCTTTGTAATGCAATTCGGTCAGGTTATAAAATGACTACACATTATAGCTCTTAGTAAGGCCTTAGAACCTATCATTTCCGAAGCCGTGCACCTTGTGGTGAAAACAAATGTTGGTTGTTCACATATTTATCAGTCTTTGCTAAAAAAACAAAGTAAAAGAATGTAAAGCCCTTACAAAGTGGAATTTTTTTTTAGATTTTCAAGATGTACTTTGGGGTTCGTACTGTCAAATTCCATTTCAGTCAACAATAGATATCAACATGAGGTGGTTTCAAATCAAGATTTTAAATAGAATATTACATATGAAGGACAGTTTGTTAAGATTTGGTGTAGTGGCTGACAAGAAGTGTACTTTTTGTAGTAATAGTGATGAAACTATCATACATGTTTTTTGCTTTTGTAATTGTTCTAATGAAGTATGGTCGAGGTTAGAGTTCTGGATATTTCGTAATACGGGGGAAAGGATCAAACTTACAAATCAAAATAAATTGTTTGGATTTTGCGGTAGCAATAATAATGCACTCAACTGTGTTCTGATGGTTGTAAGACAAGAAATATTTTCAGCTAAATTACGAAATCAACTACCATCATTTGATATAATTTTATCAGCTGTAAAACGTTATTATGAAATTGAAAAATATATATACCAAACAAATCTCAGAGAGAATAAATTGAAAAAGAAATGGTTTCACTTTAGAAAATGTTTTGAGGGTGTTGGAAATGTGCTAACATAAACATGGTCATGTATTTTAGGTTTGTTTTGTTTTTTTAATTATATATTTAAAGTAATAATTTTGTCATAAATGTTTGTTTTTATCTGCCACAAAAGTTTTCGGCCGTGATGATTATTATCTGTGTTAAGCCATTATGTATGGAAATTATTTATTTAATTATTTGTGTATGATATATGGATATACTGTATATGATGGAACTTGTTTTGAAAATAAAGAACCCTGTGGAAGGGGAAAAAATAATTAAAAAAAAAAAGTATAATTGCAACCTTATCATTGCAACTCTGGAGAAAGACTTTTAGGGTTGTCTTTCTTTATCAGGTTCTGAAAAATGATCACTTTACAAGTTAATGATAACGACACATTTTAAGGGACTAAACATAATGACAGATCATATGTAAACTATTAAACCAGAGCATTATTTTATTTTTATGCAATTTTTTTTTAATGCAATAATGTACACATAACAAATTACTTTGAAAAGGCAACTGAATATAAATGTATTTTACACCTCTGTTAGAGACACGACTAATGCATCCAAAAAGACATTTAAGTAATTGAAGAAAACTTAAAATTGAGTTTTGTGAAAGGACTTCTTAAAACAATGAATAACAAATAGACCTACATTTATGTACAAATATTATAATAATAATAATAAAAACGTTACTTATAAAGCGCTTACCACCGAAGTCTCTAAGCGCTATACACACAAAATAGACTGATATACAATTACATCTTATACAAAACTAAAAATGCAAATAAACCTACAAATAACAATACATATGGAATACACATCAAAGTGAACAGAGATAATTAATCATCGAACGCAATTTTGAATAAATGTGTCTTGAGACTAGTTTTGAATAGGTTAACGGTTTGACAGTTTTTTACATTTAAAGGTAATTTGTTCCAAAGTTCAGCAGAAGCTTTGCGAAAGGAGCGATTACCATAAGAGAGAGTTGACACAGAAGTAGATACGAGGTTTAATTGTGAAGATGACCGTAAATTGCGTGAGGGTTTGTATTCCTCGATTAATTCTTGCAGATAAATTGGTGCCAATTCATGAATGCATTTATAAGTTAAAACTAAGATTTTGTACATGATGCGGTACGTCACCGGCAACCAATGCAATTCGCGAAGTACTGGGGTGATGTGTTCACAAGAACGTGTGCGTGTTACAAGCCTGGCAGCAGAGTTTTGGATTCTCTGGAGTTTTGCAATGTGCGACTCCGGAAGGCCATAAAGAAGGCTGTTGCATTGATCAAGACGGCATGTAATAAATGCATGTATAAGCGTTTCGGTAGATTTTTTATCAAGAAAATTTCTAATACCACCTATCTTGTACAAGGCATATGAAGCTGAGCGACAAATATTTTTTATATAATCATCCATCCTAAGATCATTTTCAAAGATGACACCCAGGTTACGTGCACTTTTGACAGGTTGTATCGGAACATTAGCAATTTCGACAGATGGTAAATGGGAGGACTTTCTGAATCGAGATGTTACATTTAGAAAAGTGTTTCCTTTGTGTCGCCTTCTTTTTCATTCATTTATGTTTCTTCTTCTTTATCTTCTTCTTCTTTGTCTTCTTTTTCATACTTACAGATGTAATCGGACATGTATGGGAAATAACATAGCATGCACTTGCCCGTTAGTGTTTTTCCCCTGCACAATTTACATTCGGTTGGCAAACTGGAATAAGAGAATACCATTCCTGTTTAATTCGCCGCCAAGTTTTCTTGTGCTAAGTTCTACCCCACACCTCCCACGGTGGCGTATATGTCCTACCACCCCCCCCCCCAAAAAAAAATGCCCTTTACACAGCGCTCAAAATACACGGGGCGGTGGGCGATTCGCCCCCGTGAGCTACATAATCGACCCCGTCGGGTTGCTCACGGGGGCGATTGCAAAATTAAAAATCGCCCCGGTGGAATTATAAAATAAAGATTATCTTATCTGTTATAACTTTAACACAATATTTAGTTTCAATTTTCAAACCTTAAACCAATGAAATGGAACTAAGATTAGCGTGCAAGATTTCTCGTTTTATAGGCCTATTATTACCGATTCAGCTCGCAGTGCAGTGCCGTCGTCAGCAGTGGTTTATAAATAGGCCTACTGCGCCGTTAGTAGCGGTACGTGTGCACGCTGCCGCGTTAGTCTGCAGGCACAGACCCTAATCTGACACTTAATACAAAAATCATTGCGCCTTGAGAGAAGTCTAGCCCAGCTACCTGCTGGTTGTCAGGAGCAGCTACAGTACATGGCCTATGGTAGTCTTATAGTGCAGACTCACTTTTACGACTGACCAGGGTTTGTGCTTGCAGACTACTGCCGCGCCATGTCTGCTGGAGCTGGAGGCGATCGCGCAAGGGCAGAAACATGGTCAGTTTTTCGTTGTCAGCAAATAATGAACCTCGACCAGTAAATCAATATTAGGGACTTTTAGATTTGCACGTTGAGAACGTGGACTGCAACGTGTGACCTCCTTTTAAGGCACTGCCAGTGCTTAAAAGGACGTCACATGTGACTGCCAGTGCCTTAAAAGGAAGTAACACTTCCACGCAAATCTAAAAGTCCCTATTGAGAAGAAGAGGAAGATGAAGAGAACAAGATGTCGTGGAATGATATGGTAACATGGGCAGATCTACGGGGCGGTTAGGGGGTTTAACCCCCTCCTCCCACCCCAACCCCCCCCCCCGCCCCCTTGGGCTGCCAAGTGAAAATATGATATAAAAGCGGGGGGAGGGGGATGCTGGAGAGGAGGACTACTAATCTCTCAGGGGCGAGGGGAAGTGAAGCGCCGTTTGAGCATGACTTTCTTTTTAACTCTTACTTTCACCTATCTCAGATAACATTAAGTTTTTGGTTGCTGCTTTATATGTAGTTGATAATGCATGATTAAAATAAAGAGAGAGAGAGAGAGAGAGAGAGAGAGAGAGAGAACCACCATCATTTTGCAATGGTTCAGGGTTCGTGTAATGTACATTTGAAACCATTTCTTAGCGTCTCAACCCAAAAAAAATAAAACTATTTTTGAGGAAAAGCATTATACTGAATTAAATAAAGAATGATAGCTTTATATTAGATCATACTAATACTGATACGGGCTAAAGACAACGTGGTATTTGTATAGAGGTATTCCAAAATGACATTCTGATAATCAACATTTGTTCTGGTATTATATACGCATAATACAACTGATCTTTATGATTTCTTAACGTGTGTTGGGTCGGGGCAATCAACTCATATTGGCCCTTCCACAACTCTGAATTATATTGATATATAATGAAAATCAAGACGATTTGGTTACCTTTGATCCGTTTATTATTCTCAACTCGAGCAACATCTTGGAATTAGCATATCAATCAACATCTCATTTGCATATTCGTAACACGTGACATAGCTTCTTTTCCCCCTGCAAACAAAAAAGAAAAAAAGGTTATTTAATAAAAGGATCGTGCGACAAATAATCATTGTGATTCAAATTGATGCAAGGATTTTTTTTTGAATAAGCAACGCTTTGCACCAGAATCTTCTTTGTAAAAACGACTTTTACAAATCTCAGCCAATGGGTGTCGATCCGTAACTGATACCTATTCATCAGGGGGGGATGATCTATTCATTCATCCCCCCCCCCCCTGATGAATAGGTATTACGTAAGGATCGACACCCATGATATTATCTGCCACTGCGTTGTAAGATCACTTTCAGATTAGGAGAAGTGTATTCTTTAATGAGTATTTTACATTGAATGGAACGTTTCAGCTCAGTAAGCATGGCTGAGATTTGTAAAAGTTGTTTTTACAAAGAAGATTCGGGTGAATAGTTATTCAAACAAATATTCGCATCAATTTGAATCACAATCATTATTTGTCGCTTAATCCCTTTTAATGACCTTGTTTTCTTTCTCGTTTGCAAGGGGAGAAGAAGATATGTCACGTTAAAGGCATCATAAAGATCAGTGTTGTATGCGTATATATTATATACAGAGTCCAGTAACAGCTATGTAGCTTGTAAATTTGTAAAAGGGAAAATGCTGATTGAAATGATAATGATCAAATAGCAAATAATTGAGGAGTATCATAGGTACCAATAGACCAGTTCACGGTTAGCACATTACTACAATGACCCCGAATATCCACAGATCTTGAAAACATGAATAGATCCCATTTTGTACATTTGGAAATAATCACTCCTACAGCGATGGAGGTGCTACATAAATAGCCTTTGTTTCCCCTTTTCAAAGAATACTTCCACCTGTGTATCATGGAGTGCATAAACGAATAATGATTACATAACTTTCATGAGCACGTATCCAGTATTTTGTCTCCGTGTATTTCACAATTTGTTCTGCAATGACCTTTATCTGCTCATGCTCAGACTGCAACCGTGAACTGGCTAATTCAATGGCTATTTATATAAAAAAAAAAAGAGCCCCCGTCAGTACTAAAAGAGCCCCCGTGAGAAGGCTCACGGGGGCTTTTTTGTAGGGGGGGGGGGGGGGAAAGCCCCGTGGACAAAAATTACTTTGAGCCCTGCCTTTACATAAAGCCAAGTGCTGTGTGTCTATGTCACATGGGGGGGGGGGTCTATATAAACCTACCCATACTCCTCCTCTCAAAAGAGGATTCCCCAATGCATCACTTTCTGCATACGCGTGCACCCCAACCCCCTCCCCACCCCACCATTAACACGAACAGGTTGACTGTTATACTGATATCTCCCTCGTTTTGTATGTATTTTTAATATGTTAACTCCAAGATGTCATCACGTATTTCGTTGTCTGTCTCATCATCTTCAGCCTTCCCAGGACACAAATGAATAGTGTCCTTGCACAAGCGCTGGGCATTCTGAAAAAAGGGGAAACAAAATAAAATAAAATGTTAAAAGATAACGATTCTCTATAATGAAAACTGTTCCTTTTTATTTTTCTTCCCAAAGACAATCTCTAACATGTCCCAGGAAACAAAATTGTCAATTGTGCATTCACAAGTCCCGAAATAATTTTTTTTTTTAAATGAAATATTCATGCAAATTTAGGCATACCGTAGTAGCCTATGCCTATGATCCATGTAAGCCCTACCTTTGTTAAATTGGTTACCCTGGTGAAATATTAATAGATAATAAACTTTTGAAAAAATCATAGAATCGCAGCTATGTTAAAAGGGAAACTGTAATTCAAGTTTCTTGCAAGCACTTTTAAAAGCAATGCTTTTATCAGAGAAAATGGTAAACAAAAATATGTTAATCTAAAGCCCCGTCTTAATAGAACTTTTGCGATCCCACTCGAGCGACATTTGGATGAGAAACAGTGGGGGGGGGGGGGGGGGGGGGGGAGGGGGGAGGTCTGATCTTAAAACACGGGTTGAGCTTTTGGACACCGTCGTAATCAGCCATCCGCAAAAACCTCACCCGGGTAGGTTACCATTACAACCGCACCTCCCCCATCACGATCAACTGGCGCGCGCTGTGTACATGTAATTTTTTTTCACGGCGATGACGTCATTTACCCGGCTAAATATTACCCGGGCTCGACTAGAGTGAGATTTACCTCGATATTGACGCGTCTTAATTGGAAAGGGGTAATGTCATCCGGACAACGTCCGGACGACACCGCGACTTTATTTTACAGTTAAGACGGGGTTTAAGTCGGACGTACCAGAAAGTCGAAAATGTGTTTATACATTTTGTCCACTTTTGCTGAATCACAAGTGTACAATCATGGCGGTCAGTATGGTCGGTGAAAAAGTCGTTGCAAGGATCAGTGAAATACTCCGATATCTACAGGATATAGAGAATGTAGAGAACATGAGAATATAATATACATATATAAGTAAAGTGAGAAAGCGATAGGGAGAAAGAGAGAGAAAGAGAAAACAAGGAGAAAAAGAGAAAAGAAGAGAGAGAGAGAGAGAGAGGGGAAAGAAAGAAAAGAGAGGGAGAGAGAGTAAGATAGAGGAGAAAGAGAGAGACAGAGAGAAAAAAACAGGAGAAGAAAAAGGGAGACAGTGAGAGATTTAGAAAGGCAAAGAGAGATAAACACCAAGAGAGTGAGAGAGAGAGAGAGAGAGAGAGAAAGAAAGAAAAAGAGGGAGACAGTGAGAGAAATAGAAAGGCAAAGAAAGACATCAAAAGAGAGAGGATGTTATTCTGATATGAACACATTTTACATTGAAGAAAAAAAATGTCTTTAAGATCATATCCCCATCCTCCTTTATTTTCTTCTTCTTCTTTTATAGCTTGCTCGCTGGTCTTTCGACAATCAACATTCCCAGTAAAAAAAAAAGAAATACAATAGATAAACAAATCGCTTCCATCAGTAAGTATTTTGGCGTAAAGTTGGCTTACGAATAAAACACGTTAATTATACCTTTAAAAAAAAGAAAAAAAAAGAAGGAAGACTGGCCCCCTCCCCGCGAAAAATAAAAAAGGAAAAAGAAGCGGATGGGTGTTCTGTAAAAATAGTGGGCACTATCCCCTCCCCCCTCGTTGAGAAAAAAGAAGAAAAAATAGTGCTCACTACCCCCCCCCCCCCCCCCCCCCACCCCACTGAGCGAAATATCGACTGGCGCAATTTTAACATTTTCTAACGAATCGGGCCCCCTCTTTGGCCCCCTCCCTTGTCGCCGGCTTGATCCGCCCCTGGGCATACTTACTGCGGTCTTTTCAACTATCATTGCGAATCGGCCATTGATGATGAGTCGTTTGCATGCACGGCAAACGAGGTGCCGGTCAATGACCCCGCTGAATAGCTCGTTTTCGGTCTCATTGAAGATCCGCCTTGCGACATCGTCTACGGTCGTCGACAGGCGATGGTCTCGAAGTGGAACGCCTTTCACTGAAATCGAGAGGGTTACATACTCAAGTCACACCAACGAGACCGACACTAAACAGACCGAACAAGAAACTACATTGCCTCCAGAGACCAGTTATCATGGTAATTGGTTGGTTAATATCGGTCTGGGAGTTTGACTTGGGCCTTTGGACATGAGGTTTGAAAGCATAAATATCAGCTTCAGCAAAGCACTATTGAGTGATCACGCTCTTCCCGGTCACACCGCCATATCGATTTCCACAGCTACTCCGAACTGACGAATCTTTGATATTCGAGGTACTTTTTATTTTTTGTTCGGTCACGTAACGTAGATTAGATGAAGTACTGGTACAATTGCAAATGCATGTTGACTTTGGTTGATCTGTAATAATGTATACATCACAAATCTTTTGACTGCACAATTTGTCATAGTCTTAATTTTACTTGTGTTACACCTCCTAAGCTCCACTCCTAAAAAAAAAACACCTCCAGAAGTAAATCACTACTGTGACATGATGTCATTCATCAGTCAGCTAGATAAATGTGAACAAAAGACAATGGTATGTCTGAACCCACGGAGTACCTTATTGCATTAGCATTGCATGTTTTCATATAACAATAGCCATTGAAACCCTTCTTTTCATGGTGTTGCTTGGGGATTTTTGACATAGCAAATGCTTAAAATGTAATTTAATTTTGTGAGTGGACATTGTATAAAACATGCAATGCTACTGTAAACAGGTGGTTTACTTCACTGCTTTTATGTAAAAAGGTGAATATGCATGTGACACCTGTTCTACACATTTTTACATAATAGCAGTGAAGGGATGTTTCTTTGTCTACCTGAGGAACCGTATATTTTGTCTGCTTTCTTTGTCTGTCATATTCATAGTGTCAGTTCATGGGAAGGGACATAACAATGTTTTCTGTCAATCTAGCTGACCAATGATCGAATGACTGGCATGATGATGAAGCCATTTGTTTTTTAGAGGGTGTTTTTTAGGTGAAGCTTTAATAGCAGACAGAACAAAAAGTAATAGAAAAAATAATACAAAATATTTGACATAAATGGACATCAAAAAGTCAAAAGATATGTGATGTATCCAGATTAACAAAAGTCAACATGAATTTGTAATTTAGTCACCCTTTAACCTGGCACTACTGAACATACTACAATACTCAGAATCCACTCTGCATATATATATATATATATATATATATATATATATATATATATATATATTACTTGTTGCTGTGCCGGGTATGCCTCAAGCAAACGTTCGGGTTGTCACTTGTCAAGAACAACGTATGTTTAAAAAGTATGCTTAAAATATGAATATGTTAGTATAACGGTCTATTGACACAGTAATACTGGAAGATACATAGCATTTTGTATATGGGACTACACACACATGTTTCAAGAAGGTTTAGTCCAAACCTGTCAGTTGTGACCCGTCACAATATTTAAAATACGAAGTCATTTGAAGAAGAGCAATCATTTACAGAAGACATTTTCTAATGATATTTTTCCATACTGAATTACACGAATGAGAAAGCTCACGAATTTGTTTCCACCTCCATCGACAACTCTAATTTTTAAGACTGTAATGTGTCATCGGGGTACGTAAGATTGCAGCTTGCTATAAAGACATTATTGTAATTTGAAGCTTACCGAACATCACAGAAAGTAGGAGAAGAAGTGCAGTAGGAGCACCGAGTAGAATGGAATACTGCGCCATTTTTAGTCCAGCTCAAAGGTAGTATTGGTTATAGCAAGGTCGTTGTGTATTATAGTCACAGAATCATTGAATAGCACGCGGTACATGGATGGATGTCAAATGCCTGCATGGGGTTATACAGTATTTCCGACGGATGTTTAGGCAAACTCAGGGCGGATACCGGTTTATGTAATCATTTACCTTACAATGCAACTACATTACATCCTTTTTAGGAGGGGGGGGGGGGGGTTATTGTACACGGGGGTTAATTGTCCACAGGGGGTTATTGTCCTGGAGGGAAATTTTCCGGGGAGTAATTGTCCTGGGGGATTGTCCCGCTGGTTATTCGTCAGGGGGTGATTGTCCAGGGGATAATTGTCCTATTGTGTGGTATATATTCATACATTATAACTTTGATCTGCCCATCTAACAGCCGAATACCTTTCTTTCAGTTCTCCCAAGAAGAACAGTGACCAGGCAACGTTCTTTCACATATCTTATAATAACTTGATGATTCCCCCCTCTTGCTGTCAGTCTCTTTTTCATTTCATTTCATTTACTACTCCTCCTTCCCCACTCTTTCTCCCTCTCTCTTCTGATCCTGTCTCCATGCCTCTCACTATGAACATAACGGACAAAGAAAGCGGATAAAATATACAGTTCCTCATTCCACCCTCAACAATTGCTGTGGTAGACAAAGGAACATCCCTTCACTAGTCTTAAGTAAAATGTGTAGAACAGGTGAATATGCATGTGACACCCGTTCTACACATTTTTACATAATAGCAGTGAAGGGATGTTCCTTTGTCTACCACAGCAGTTGTTGAGAGTAGAATGAGGAACTGTATATGTTGTCCGCTTTCTTTGTCCGTTATATTCATAGTGTCTGTTTCTCTTAATTATTTCACGCATTCTCCCCTCTCATTCCATACCGATAACTGCATGAATTATAATAGTAAGCATACCCCGTTACCCTTTGCTTAAAGCATAATAATTTATCTCCACACACACACACACACACAAAGCAAAAGAGATACTAAAACATTTGTTATTATTAATCACCTTTATTCAAGTTATTATTTCAAATGGTTACAAAAAACAAAATCAATAGCATGGCCACACACATCTTTTTCTCGCTCTCAAGTTGCAGCGGGGCACAGTGTGCCAGGGAGAAACCAAAATGCGCCCAAAGTAAGTTTTGTTGATTTTTTTTCTTTTTTTTTCTTGCATTGAAGAATACCTCAGTAAAATATTTAATTCCGTTATGCACAGTAAGGGTATAAATTTACTCCTTCAAACAGCAAAATCTTACATATTTACCGTTTAAGTGCTTAGTGACTTATTTTATAAATCTTTCAATTTAACATGGAGTTTTTAAACTATTGATATAGAATTGCTTTCATATATTCCTGATAGTACATTGAAATAGTACATTGAAATGGAATTGGGCGGGCCACATCAGCCGTAGGAATGACAACCGCTGGAGCTCAGCAATCACTCACTGGACACCATGGCCCGAATTCACAAAGGAGGTTTGTCGACAAACCTTGGTTTTCGTACGTCATATGACGCGTTTTTACGCGTTTTTTTTTACAAACCTGGTTTGTAAAGAACAAAAGGAGGTTTGGCGAAACAAAAGGAGGTTCGATGACAAACCTTGGTTTGTCGATAAACCTCCTTTGTGAATTCGGGCCCATGTGAGGGAAAACGAAACAGGGGACGTCAAAGAAAAAGATGGCGAGACGAGCTGCAACAGTTCTGGGGACAGACAAATTGGCACCAACAGGCGCTGAACAGAGGCATTTGGAAACATCATGCTGAGGCCTTCATCTTGCAGTGGATTGAAAACAGCTGATAAAGGTAAAGGTAAAGTACATTTCACTGCATGAATGAGCTAAAAATGGATAGAACCACAATCTTCATAATATATTTTACATTATACACAGTGAGTTTCACAAAATTCCGTATAACATGAAAAATAAACCGATTCGGTCTCCTTTTATATTTCCGTTGCTCATCCACTAGGCATCATTTTAGAATGCGATATCACTTGCGCTAATTGAGTATGTGCAGACAATTAGCCCATATGCCAATAATTGAACGCAATGTTTGCACTGATCGTTTTCCAATCAATATGCGTACGATGCCACTCTAATATAGTGCGTCAATGACTGCGTCAGTCGCTGGCGCAGTCTTGCGTCTGCAAAAAAATTGACGCCTCGAGTGCAACGGGCATTACGGTCCATTGTGTTTATTCCGGTACGTCATTTCGTATTTCGTCCCCCGTTACAGCATATTCATCCTCTCCGTCAGGGCACAAGTGAAGATAGTTTCGACAGATGCGTATTTGATCCTGCGAACAATAAGACAATAAATTATGAAAAATACTTGAAATTCAATGTAAATCGCCATATTCGTGGTATAGTAGTTCATTCACCTGACTCTCAATCCAATGGTTGAGAGTTCGAATCCCAGCCCAGCACTAACCTCATTTAACAAGACATATCTCCATATCTGCCACTCTCCATGTATGTAAATGTAAATGGGTACCTGGTAATTGCTGGGGTAATAGTAATGGCAGAGCTATCTTGAAGAACAGCATTGATGCTGCTGAGGCCTCTCGGGGGTAAACAAAATTATCTTATTGTTCTTAAATATTCTCTTTTCTGATTTAGTTATTTTCTCTTTTAAAGAAACGAGCAAATACAAATGAAGGACTACTTCAAGATGTTGTATTGAATGAATCAATGTTTTAATCATAAATGAAACTAAACTTCTAAAACTTACCAGAGTTTGAAAAACGTGTCGGTATATCCTGCCTATTCTTTTCTCAATAATAAGGATGCATTTATGCTGATCTAAGTTGTCGGTAAAGATCGTGTTACATGGATCCTTGAAATATGTTGTAATCTACGCAAGGGATAACAAGAATCAAAGATGCAGAAATAAGAATGGATGGGAGAGAGAAAGAGGGAGAAATATAAGGAGGGGGGGGGGGGGCAGAAGAAGAGAAATCGGTGATTATAACACTCTATAAACAGAGAAGTTAATCTTATTTTAATCTCAATTTTTATTATCTTTATTGTCGTCATAATCATCATCTTCACCATTATCATTATTCTTATTATTATTATCAATATTAACATTATAATAATCATTGTTATCATTATCATTATCATTGTAACTATTATTAAAAATAATTTTTTTAAATTATTATTTTCATCATTATCATCATCATCATCATCATCGTCATCAACATCGCCATCATCAGTAGAAGTAGTAGTAGTATTATCATCGGTCTATGGTCTACACCCAGGCTGTCCACACGATCTAATAATCATTTCGTCTACTTATCAATTGGTCTAATGACTATTTAGGCTTTCAGTCATTTGGTCTACTGCTCATTGAGTTCAATTTCCATTTAGTTTAATTCCCAGTTTGTCTGACGCCCATTTTGTCCATAAATCCATAAATCGTAAATGGGAACAATCACCACATGATTTATTAGACCTTATGGATGGTAGATGAAATGGGTATTATACATACTGGGAATTAGACTTACTGGTTATTATACTAAATGAACAATAGACCAAATGGGTAGTAGACGGGCTGGGTGTAGATCTAACGGCGTATCATCATCCCTTTTGTTTTTACTATTTATCTATTTACTCCTTTATTGAGTTGCGACTTTCTGTATCTTCACCTTATAAATTTGATGCTCTCTATTTTTTCTTACCGTACTCTTTTCAATGAGGAGTGCGAAGCGGACATCGACGAGAAGCTGCTTGCACGAACGACATGCCATATGATGGTTGAAGGAATCATTAGATGGAAACGGCAGGTCGTTCCCGACTTCGAGGATACGACCCATGATGTCGTCAACGACAGTTGAAATGCGATTATTTACGTCGCCTGCATCAGTTGGAGGGCGATCGCCTGGAAGTGGAATGCCCTTCACTGAATTCAGAAGTGAGAAATACTTTTGAAAGGTGTGATTTGTTACATGGGGGGGGGGGGCATTGGGGCATGTGCCCCTACAAATGGTAATAATAAGAAAAAAGAGTAGAGAATATAAATGAAGAGAGAGAGAGAGAGAGGAGGAAAACATATTAACATAGCACCTCCATGTAATTGCAAAATATAATGACTTAATTCCAGAATGTATTGATTATGTTAAACACTCTAGAACGCTATAGTTCTTATTTATTACAATATATTCAGCCTCGAGGATAAGGACTAGGAACAGAAGAGATACCCCTCTTAATTAATGGGCTTTAGAATTAATTCACTGTTGCCCATTAAGGTGGAATCATGTTTTTCATTTTCAGGAAATGAATATGACAAAATGTTTTTTTCTTCAAAGATAACGTTTATATCTTCTCATCAGAACCTAATTGATCAACCTCTATATGACTCTTAAAATTGATGAATAAAGTACTGAGCAGATAAACTGTATCTATCAAGAATAATACACATTCTCTCAATCACTTCATGAAAAGAGAAAGGAAATATTGATTCCAAATTGTTATGGACATCAATTTATTACATCTATACCTCGCAAGAACGGTGCCTCTCTAATCACCCACGTTGATGCCTAAGTCTTGGCGGATTTGTTCGATATCCGGTTCGTTAATAATCTAACAACATTACTATCATAATACATAATAGATCCATAATGTTTTGCTTTGCATAATACACTCCGAGTCTCGAAAAATAGCTTGGATAATAATGTGGCAAACACAAGTAACTAATTAATCCTAGGTAACTAAATACTTTGCGGAAACGAGGGTAGCCAAGGCAACAAAATGCAAATGAAATCTTACCTGAGACAACGCAAATAGCAAGGAAAACGGCAGAAGTAACGCCAGGTGAGCATAAACGACGCGCCATTTCAAAGACGAACATGCAATCCAAACGTGATACAAGCTTGTGAAACACTTAACGAAAACGAAGCATGAACTTCCTGCAACAAGCACGAACTAATTGCATAGACGGGGTTTAGAGTTTACTTTGTAACATTACATAATCTGTGCTGTAGCCTCCTATCGTGCACGTGAAGGATTAGGTATCAAAAAACTTCTTTCAATTCCGGCGATCTTTATAGTTCGATCATGTCAACGCAAGGTATTGCCTAACAGTCTACATTGTTTGTAGCCTATAATCTGTGGGTTCCGATCGTTCAGATGTAAGGTGCCCAGCTAAAGCTTATATTATGGGAAATATAGAGGTCTGAAAAGAGGGCTAAAGCAATTGGGTGAATACAAAGAACAAGCAATTGCTTTTTTTTCTTCTTTTTGTTTCAGTCTCCACAGAAGGGACGAGGAAGATACTAGCAAAAGCCCATAAAGTAAAAGGTTACCTTGGGTCTAAAAAAAGAAGAAGCTAGTTTCACGTATTAACAAAAAATGAAACATTTTGAATCACCATAGCAGTGAGGAGACGCACACGTAAAAGAAGTCAACCCATCACCTAATTTTAAAGACGTACTTAAAGATTTGCAACGCTAAGGCCAGATCCTGAGTCCTCCGCGAAAAAAAAAATGGTATCTAAGACTTTGTCTTGTCATGTCTTGTCAAACAAACGTTCCTAAACGGGATATAATTTTACAATTGAGTGTTTTCCCACTTATTTTCATGACTGATGCTTATCATAGACTTCTCCTTTTTATCGTTTTGTTTTGATGTTCATGTCGGGGGGGGGGGGGGGCAGCTATGCTAATCGATATACTCATATCACAAGCAAATTATGGAAAACATAATGACATCAGGGCAATTAAACATGGCTGTTATACGTTGAATAAAAAAAACCCTTAAAGATACTTTGTCCCTTTTGCAGCCAATATCAAATTCTGTAGAACTTTGCAGGAATTATGAATATGTCATGTATGTCCTATCTGTGAAATTTAAACGTTAGCAGTGTTCTAATATTCAAATTATGCAAGGAAACCCGTTTACTTGCTAGACTTCACTGATAGACACTAAATTGAGTGACTGATTGGCTTTTTCATCTTTGGTAATAACATACATAACATGAGCTGTAAAGGGTACATGAGCATTTGTCTGCATCAATAACCCACTTCTTGTAATGGCCAAAATTAAACTGATTGAATCTTTGCGCAGCATAAAACGTACGACCATTCGATACAATGGTCTGAAAAATCAGACTATAACTTACTGGCTCTATAGCTCCTAAGTCGATTCGACAACTAATTGTCGTTATTTTCCCACTTAAAGACATTTTCAAGCCCCCCCCCCTTTTTTTGGGGGGGGGGGGCGGGGAAGTTCTAAATTAGTATTGTCTTCAAATGCCGGTGGAATTTAACCTTTTCATTTTTTGGGCCTGCAAATGGGACATAGTACCTTTAAGCTCACAATAATATTGTTCGTCTAATGAGGTTAAGGATAAACGTGGGGCGCAATATTTATAATGATGAGACCGATGTTGATAATCCTTTCAATATGGGAGGAAGAATCATTAATGGCTTACGTCTTTCCTAAACCATTTAAACACTGTAAGCTTCCAGTCATGTAGGTATAGTCAAGGTTTATCGGATATAAGTCATGTTCAAAAACAGACAAATAAAACAGAAAAATAGGGTTTATTTTTAGTCATGGTACAATGTTTGTCGGTGCATTAAAATATTGACTGTTATTTTAGGGAAGCTCCTCCGCCGCCACAAACGACATCATGGATTGATGATGACAAAATGTTACGAGTATGGATAGATATAATTTCATCAATATTATCACAGGCTAAATGTTAGGAATATTAAAATAACAATAACAAAAAAAAATATGTTGGCGAAAATATTAGGAAGCTTTATATCAGAAGTGTGTAGCAAACGCCATACGAGTATACTTTAATGGTTGTTAAATTGTTAATCAACGATATCATCATTGGCAAAGTATTAAGCTTTTAGAAGTTTATTTTTAAAAGAAATAATCCTCATATGCGTGAACAACACAATGTGCATGATGCAATAATATTGAGAGCAAGAGAGAGAGAGAGAGAGAGAGACTTAGAATGGGAGGGGAATAAAGATGGATATACAGAAGAAGAAAAAGAAATTAAGAATAATTGAATGAATGCAATAATTCAAATAATAGTGAAGTCATAACGGTCAACATGCAACTGTGAATCAGTGATTCGTTGACTAATATTATGCAGGGAACTGTTCCAAAGTATAGACAGGTCTTAAGATTATGTAATGGTTCGTAATTACTGCCCTTTTGACTGAAAATTTACTTTTGAATATAGTCAAAAGAAAGAGAGAGAGAGAAAGAGAGAGAGAGAGAAAGAGAGAGAGAGAGAGAGAGAGAGAGAGAGAGAGAAGGAAAGGAAGAAAGAGAGAAAGAAAGAAAGATATTTAAAGGAAAGTGTTTAAGTGACACTGATGTTATTATAGTGGTAACAAGAACAACGGTGAGTCGGTGACATAGTGACCAGTATTGCAGGAAATGCTTTCAAAGTATGCTGTGTGGACAAGACGTAAGATTATGTAATGGTTCATAATCACTGCCTATCAGACTCAAGGTTTACTTTCGATCATGATCAAAACTTATTCCAAAGAAAGAAAGAAATATTTAAAGAATGAATAAATACAGAAAGACAGAATTAAAGAAAGAACGAAAGTAACAAAGGAAGAACGAGAGAAAGACAGACAGAACGAAACAAATGAAGTAAGAAAGAAACAAACAAACAAAGAATGAAAATATAATTCAAACTATATCGGTCGATATGGTAACTGTGAATTTTTGACAAAAAGTGACCGGTATTTATGCAGAAAATACTTTCAAAGACTTTTAGACAGGAGGTTGTAATGGGATCGCAATCACAGACTTTCTGTCTAAAGGTTTACTACCGATTACAGTCAAAAACCATATTGCTCATCAACACTCACACACCTACACACACGCACACAAAACAAACAAAAAACACATTCGCACAATTTAAACGGTGACGCACTAGGCTTTTGAAAAATTGCTTATAAGGTTGATATCTTGTAAATCTGTGCGATCCCCAGTGCTTCTAATTGTTTGTATCTTGTATACTATTTTTCATATTATTTCTTGTAAAGTAACACACTTCTTGTAAAACAGTTTTGCAAACAATGATGAAGCCATCCTAGTATATGTTTTTCAAAAGATAAATAAGCAAGAAGAAAAAAAAAATCGTCTTATAGAACTGCATTACTTATATGATGACCTCAAGCTATATTGAAACAATGGCTGAGAAAACAATACAGTAAATGAGCTTGGTATGATATCGGTCAAGAATTGTTGAAATCTACATCCGAAGTAGACAACTGATGATATGCGGTCATAACCACTAAAATCATGCATCGGAAGAAGTGCCCGTGGGAAAGCTTAGCGGAAGTCGTAGAGCGATCGGAACAGCCAAGGTGTTTGTACAACATTTCCTTGGGAAATCGACTTTAACCTACTATGTTGTTAGGCATGTTGACGCTGCTGGCGTGGCGTCAGAAAGCTGGAAGACGAGGGGGAGATGTTACGATTTGAGCCTTCTTTGATGAAAATAAGTCATTTTTATTAGCGTATTTATAGATTTGTCTGGCTGCAGATCCAGCATGGCATATCAGGGGCGTCGTGGAATCGTTTGAAAAGGGTGGTGATTTGTAGGGGGGGGGGCGAAGTTGCCGACAACCTTGCCAAAATGCTCTAACAAGCAAAAACAAACAATCCCCACAATAAACAAACAAAAAAAACCACACCAAACAGTATGCTGAGAATTCGGGTGAAAATGGGGGATCTCTTGTGACGCCCCTAGAAGATGCCCTAGCTCCGCTGAACCTTACCTTTTAACGACAAAACCAAAGGTAATATGGGGTCTGTTCTCGTTAGGAAGAGGAGCCTCGCTAGACTAGTCAGATTTGGGAGGGTGGACCTAATTTGTTAAGCATATACGAATATATCCAACAATAAAACAAAAAAAGGTAATTTTTTTATGCGATTAGTCAATAAGGCTTACATGAAAATCCCTTATTCGCCGACAGAAAATTATTAAATAGGGTGTGTTCTAGTTTTTCATCACTGTTTAGCGATGTTTGTGGTTAAAATGGACAAAATGATAAATCGAAACTTGTAATGGCACTCTTATCCCATATCTAAATAAGCAACCCCATTAACTGAGGAAAACCGGATCTACCGTTAGCCATGTGTCTTGTCAATATTCCGGATGATCACCAAAACAACCGTCGCGTGCAGACACCTTTGGCCGATACAATTACGTCACTTAATCATTGTCAAATCGATTAACAATACCGTTGATGATCTATATAAATAGGGCTTCGTTTTGTTTATCAGGATCAGATGGGCTGAATTAATAGCAACGATAAGTCATAAACACGTCAAATACTTCGTCAGGTTTTCCTAATTAAAGTTAAACAATCCAGAAGAAATATGGATTGCGGTGATATTATCTTGAAGAAACTGCTAGGGGAGGGTTCGAGGTGTACATTATGCGGGAAAGATCCGGAAGAAAGTACTGTTCTTTCATGCTCGCACCAGTTTTGTTTGGATTGCTTCAAGAACTACACGGCTGTGGTGGGCGAGATGGATGACGACTTCCAGTGCCCGAACGGTTGCGAGGGGAGCGCCCTGAAGCTCGCCCGATGCCCCACCACCGCTGACTCGGGTAGCATGTCACCAGAGGTGCAGAATATGTGTAATGGCGAGAAGGAGCAGAATATTGATCAAGACTTTAGCCAGCTGAGATGCAGCTCCTGTGATTCGGTCGACGCTGTCGCTACGGCATGTTGTGACGAATGCGAGGGGTTCCTCTGCGATGATTGCGTCCTTGCGCACACCAAGCTTCGTCGCCTCATGAAAACCCATCACGTCGTGCCGCTTGAGGATCTGAAGAGCGGAAAGGCGAAGATGAAGCCGAAAGCGAAAAGATGCAGTATCCATGACGACGAAAAACTGACTTTCTTCTGCGCTACTTGCCGGATCATGGTATGTCCACAGTGCGCCGTCATGCAGCATCAAAAGCCTGAACATGACTGCGTCGAGCTGAAGACAGCACAAACGAAATTCGACCAACTCATGGGAAACCTGGCAGCAAAGTGTGAGACGAAATTGAAGGATACCGCTTCTCAAATTTCCCAGATTGCAAAGACAAAGCACGAAGTCGAACTGGAGATAAAAACAGTAGAACAAATCATCAACAGCACAGCAGAGCAGGTGATCGAAGCGGTGAACGCTAACCGAGATAAACTGTTGAAGGAGGTTGCCGAGGCGAGAGATGCATTGATGATGAAGATGGAGAGACTTGAAGATGCGAACCAATTCCTGGTTGACCGATTAAGCAGTGCGAAAAAGGTGATGGGAGCTGAGGGGCAGAGTGGACTTAATTTACAGCACAGCAGAGCAGATGCCTTTTTTACGCGCGTTGACGAGATTCTGGCGCGAAAAGAAAGGGATATGGACATTGAAGAAGTGAAGGAATACGTGCGCCGCATTGGGTTCAAGAGAGCTTTGTCTTGCTGCGAGCAGACGACAACGATCGGAGAACTCTTCCAACTCTCCGAGTGGGAAATTCATCGTGAATACGACCTCGAATCGCCCGTGTCGACAATGACGGCCTTTCCGGATGGTCGGATCGCCATCGCCTGCGAGGACGATACCGAGGGGCTGATGATGGTGTTGTCGAACGGTTCTAGAGAGCGCGTCCTCGATGGCGTCAAGGTGAAACACGCCGCTGCCTTGTCTGACGGGCGATTCGTGATCATCGACCACGAAAATCGACTTCGTTTGTTTTCTTCCCTCGGTCGGGAAAATCCAGCGGTGTATTACGACCATCCGGAGGACCTGTCCAAGGATGCAGTTCCGGTATGCGTCACACAAGGCCGAGATCACGAACACATCCTGGTTAGTTTCAACGGATCGTCTGCATGCTACGTCTATCCAATTTTTGGCGCGAAACCAGTCACAAAAATCACAACGGGAAACGTTTGCCCACAGCAGCTGGTCGTGACTAGGAAAGCCGATGACCTCATCATCATCGCCGTCAATACCCAGAGCGTGGTCGCCGTCGACGAGTCGGGCTCCATCCTCTGGCGTCTGGAAGAAACCGATGCCATTGCTCTCGTACCGGCCGTGTTCAATGACAACGTATTCATCGCATCGATACACCACAACAGCGACGACGATGATGTCGAAAGCACCAATCTTACTATCGATAGCTACACCATTGACGGAGAACTGATCGAATCGCTGGTTCAAAATGAGAAAGTTGAAAAGCAAGATGCAATGAAATTGCAGATGATTCTGTTGTCGAAAGCGAAGTTGGCTGTGAGTATTGCGAATCGATGCCTCGTATACCATGGTCCTCAAAGTCTGGACGCCATCGCGGAATAAAGATAAGCACGAATGATAAAGTATCATCTACATAAGTGCTGCTTGTCATGTTATGCTTGTGTATGTTATTCATTGCATATCGTATTTGACGTGTGGCGTATTTGTTGAAGTTGTTTATTTATCAATTAAATCGAACAGTACAAGTTTTTTTTTAGGGGGGCAACAACACACAACGCACGTTATTTTATTGATGTATCTTTTTCCTGGTATATGAACGTCAGGATGTGTTTTAATTTATTATGGTAAACAATATATTTTCAGGTGACGATTATAATGGTTCTCTTATAGGCTCAAAATATTGTTTCAGAAAACATATTTTTGGAAAGTTTTAAGAACAGTTATGATTAAATGTCCTGGAGAAAAGCTATCCTATCTATCTATCTATCTTGTAAGGTATGCTAAACAAACAGATTCAGTGTTGTTATTTTCAGTACCGCGTGGAATCTTTGACACGTATTTGAAGGTATTATACGTAAATTTAAAATAAATAATTATTTTGTAAAGAAAGTTTGGCTTGCATCCAGTAATTAAAGATCGCAGGCATTGAAAGTACTCCCTGGAATCCTACCTTTCATATAGTTATGTTGTGACATATCATTTATCAACTGGGCATCATTTCAGTTGAAAATAAAAATGATGGCGGTGGCATGTATGCACTTATTTCTATCGGGTCAAATTCGTCATTTCTGTACGTTTTGATAGTTTTTTGTATGAAAAAAAAAAAAAAAATCGGAAATGATGGGGTTGATGATGAAATGTGCTATTGCCTGAAAAATAGCTTCTTTATATAATTGTCTTTTTAAAACAATGAGTACTATTTGTTTCACTTTGAGCAAACGAACTTATTTGTGGTCACCTCACCGGGGGATCAACAGGAACACATTCACTGAATATGCTCACTCCTCCCTCGAAACAAACCGCTAATGCGTTCCGCTACACACGAATGGCGGATTTTCTTGGTTATTAGCCCCCCCCCCCCCCCGCCCCTCCTTGCACTTTCTGACCACTGTGAATTAACCTTTGGTAATTTGGAGGATTCCTTTTTCAAAAACCTTCAACGCATTTCCTTTTTTAAAAATAATTGATTAAGGTCAAATATTATTGCAGCAAACTAAGCTATTTGTCAGTCCTTCTTCTGTTTTCATAACAGGAAATAAAAGTGCTATGAACGTGATAAAAGAATGTAAATCTGTACACAGGAGAAAAAAAGTTCGATTTGTTTCTATCTGTAAATACATTTATGCTGCACCTTCCAAATGTATACTCCATGCAAAAGTCTTTTCTGTTCTATAGATTTACCTTTTCAAACTTAATTCAATATGTCACGTTTGGTTAAATTATTGTAACTATATTGAATATACTTGTAAATATGTACCGTATTAAATGGAGTTGATAAAATCAAGTATACCATTCTAACATAACTCAAGATATAGATATTACTATTATTTTCTCTCACTTTGTGACTAGAGAGAATGGTCGAAGAGAAAGAGAGAATAGAGAGAAGATGTAGATAATAGAAAAAAGTATCTCAGAAGAGAGAATAGAAAGAGACAGAAGAAAGAGAAAGAGAGAGATAAGGAACAAATGTGGGGAGAGAGAGAGAGAAAGCAGAGAGGGAGGTGGAAATATGGAGAGAGAGAGAGAGAGAGAGAGAGAGGGGGGAGGGAGAGAGAGAGAGAGAAATAAAGAAGGGGTGGGGGCGACAGGACGGTAAATATCCCAATAGAATCGACTAGATCCTTCGTTTATTAGGATGTCCATAGCATTTTCGTCTGTGACCACCCCCCTTTAAAATTAAAACAAACCACAAACCAATAACATTTATTTGAAGAAAAAAAATCACATGGTTTCAAAAGACACAGACGCACCAAAGCAAAATAATTAGTTTATATTGTTGTTATGGAGGAAAATCAACGTGGAATGATCCATGTGCAGGGTTACTATTGGTGATACTCATTGTTATTATTATTATTATCAAGATATCTATCACTAGGGAATCGGTATCCTTTTCATTTGTGTTGTGTTGGACGGATGTTTGTAAAAGGAAGCTATTTGGATTTAGGTCAAAGTCAAACGCTCACCACTTCCTCTCAAAATAACCTTGTAAGTTACATTATACTTAACAAGCCACAATAACGTTGATGTTACTGGACCAATGAAAAGAAGCTACAATCATTGTAAGCACCTACTTAATTTCGATTTTTTTTTCAAGAAGAAGCATAGCATGTCATAATGCTTGAACTGTGAAATGGCAAATTCCCTTTTCCCCTATCCCTCCCCCCTCTCTCTCCCACCCCCCTCTCTCTCTCTCTCTCTCTCTCTCTCTCTCTCTCTCTCTTTCGGAAAGGGGGGGGGGGGATGGGGTGGGCACATGTTTCCCAATGTACCATATAGCTACCGTGGCTCAGCATCAGTATTGTCAACATTGATAATAGGGAAATGTCTCTTTGACTGCACATGACAAAAAATCATCACCGACTCAGCACTCAAAATTTCAGTTCTGACCTCTTCAATAATTCATATTCACTGGAAACAGAGAAGAAAAAAAGCCTGGTCTAGTCTATAAAAGTAATCTTGTTCTTGTATTTATTTTGTGAATGATAATGAACCAATCAATATAGCACTCACTCAACTAACATCCAATTAATTTACTCTTTCATTGATTATGAACCAAGCATAACAATCATTCAGATGATGAAATAATCAACTAACAATTTACAATCAACCAACGAAGCATTCTAATTCAATCAATATACATGTAATAATAATTGTTATTTTTATTGAAAAATATTTAATCAGGATAATAAGAATCAGATATACATTGTAGATACAAAATCTGTTTTACATCATGGTCCTGAACATAATAACAATACAACATTTATAGAGTGCATAATGAACAAAGCTTCTCTATGAGCTGTCCAAGCTGGAATGACAAGAGAAATATAATCACACAAAGAAATCAACAAAGAGAAGTTTACAAAACTAATAACTACTAAAATGACTAACTTAACATAGTAACTAACATTATAGAAGGATAGCTAACATGGTCAAAACAAATAATGTAAGTAAGGCCAAAAATACAGTTTATGCTAATTAATTGAGGCCAAAGAGGTGTGTTTTTAGTACAGATTTGAACGTTGGAGAAGTGGGTGCCTGTCGTTATAAAATTGGGAAGATTGTTCTTAAGGTTTGGTCCAGCAATTGCAAAAGATCTGCCCCCATAGAATGATCTGTTTGTTTTTGGTACCCAAAGTAATGCTTGATTGCTTGAACTGATGGTTCGGGGTGGGTGGTAATGTCCGAGCAAATAAAAAATCATTAAAACTAATCACAATCAATCAACCAAATAATGAAAACCAAACAGTCAAATCAGTTAATAAATAATTAACCAGTCAATCAATCCATAAAAATCAATAAAAAAATAAAAAAATAAAAAAAATCAATCACTGTTTAACCAATGTACTGATTGGACAATGAATCCTCAAAAGCAATTACCCACTAACTGTTTCAATTGTGCATTCATATTTTAATACATTCAAGAATATATATCAACATTTCATATTTCCTTGAAAATGAAAAAGTACAGTAGTATATATTGCATAGTAATATTCCACACAATCTCTCACCATTATTTAATTATCAGAAATCTCTCAAAATTACAAAAAGTTAAACAAGTCTACACAAAATTAATACAAATCTTGATTTATTATGGAAAATCCCCAACCTAATCATGAAACAAAGGTTTATAATTCTCATGTAATGGTAAGCACTGGTATTGCTTTGCAAAGCACTCTTCTTTCTTTGACATAAGAAAGTGTGTTTTTTTGTAAATGACTGTATGGGCCTAGGGCTGTTGTTTCTAATGGGTCAAGAGCGGTAACAGAGGAAAGCAACAAGCCTCCAGGGGATGAGGTGTGGAAGCAGATTAGGCAGATAAGAAGCGGAAGACAAACGGAAACCATCGCTTTTCATACATATTTTGACACAAATGGCTCAGTGAGAATGACTTTGTGCTTACTAGAAGTTAGGCTAACTCCTTGCATGCAGTTGTATGCAAATTTCATGTAACGTAACATAGACATGTAGTTTCATCTGATTGAAAGTATTGAATGCAAGACTGTTCTCTGAACAATATCGATAATTTTTACCTTATTTAGGTTAGCTTAATTCACTTGCAAAGATCTGCAAGCTTCATCAGAACAGCTAGAGTTGGTCGATTGCAGTGTGGTATAATATACAAGAATGGGATGTAGAAACAAGCGCTGCCCTGCCTGAAAAAAAAAAAAAAATTGCTGAACAATAGCACCCAACCAGACCAACGGCCGTAAGGTCACCATATAGTAATCAGGGTAATTATGCTGCATTATTGTAGAGCGCTTAGAGACTTCTGACAAAGTAAGTGTTAGGCGCTATATAAGCACTGTAATTATTATTATAGTACACCAAAGGAACATCTGAAGCTTTCGATAAGACTTTCTGCAGTCAGGGTAAGAATGGCCTGTTACTCCTAAACTGGAAAAACCACAAAAGAAATGTGGAGGTGTAAAAGTAATGCCGGCAACTAAAGATGCAAGAAAGTGGGATAAACGTCACTATTGTTTGTACTGCATGAAGAGTGACCCAAAAATCCCAAGGCATTTTCACAAACCATTCCACAGAGCCAGAAGTTTGTGCAGCATGTGCAACAGCCAGTGTTGGTGAATTATACAGTCAGTTCCAAGAGCAAAAAGGAGTGGATTAAACCAGGTAAGAAAACTGTGACTGTGAATAAGCAGGAAGCTGATTCAAACAAAAGTTGTTATAGATGCGGTGCGGATCTAGAGTTACTTTAAAGATCATCATTTTGTCCAGGAGTTTAGCTACTGGCCAGGACATAAAAAATCTGTGAAGGCAAAGAGACATGAGATATCTGATAAGCAGATTAGGGGCCGACACAGAATTAGAGTGATGAAAGTGACTGGCAACTACGAGAAAGCACGAAACATAGCCAGGCAGGCAGAAGATACATCCAACTTAAATTCGGAAGAAGATGGCGTGCAGCAGTGGAAGAGACATCCACCCCCAAGATTCAGCGAATCTTAAAGGGAGCTACGCGGCGATTGCAATGGAGACAAAATCTCTGTTTGCTGATGCTGTAAAATAGTTTGTGCACATACAAAATCCCGTCCCATGGAAAGTATATTGAGAATCAGCGATATTCCTTGGCCAAAATTGCTGTGATGTACGTAAGTCGAACGTACTAGCGTACGCGCAAGGATATTGTGCTATGTATATCTCGCTTGTACATACTCTAGATTGCGTTAGCTTTGATTGTGAATCATTTTAAATCGTAATTGTTATCTTTCGTGAGGCCTGTTCTTGGCGATATTTTAGTCATTATGGATGACACATTCAACATATCAGAGTTAGCGGCGGACATCTCTATTATCAATGTTGAAGAAGAAGAGTTGGAGCCAACATTTTGTAAATGCTCCGGTACCTGTTGGTATAAAACAAGTGAACCATTTGGAAAACTACAACTTCATCATCAAAAATATTTGTCTCAACGTGTTCCTTATTATTCTAACACATCATCAAATTTGCAACTACAACTATTGATATCTGGTGATATCAATCCAAATCCTGGACCTCAGACAGAAAATGAGTTAAAGTCTGCATCAACCTACTTAACTCCTATTTCTTATCACCGTGATGAACTTTTGAAATTGAATTGTGGCCCACAGGCTGTTGTTTCACAATATGCTTTGCATCCTTTTGTTTTGGATCAAATCAAATCTCTAGGAATTGGAATACTTCAAAAACAGTTCAAACGTAGTCGTAGGGGAAAAGGGTGGTCGTCGAAGACTGAAACATATACTTCTTCACCCAAAGTTAACTTTGCTTTATGGAATGCAAGATCAATTAAGAATGAAATTCCAATTATATGCGAACTTTTTTAAAATTAAGAACTTGACATTTTATGTGTCACAGAGCCCTGGTTGACAGGTAATTATTGTGATGATCCATCAATTGCCGATCTTACTACAACTCTCCCCAATTATGACATACATCACATTGGAAGGGAAGGTGGTGGTGTATGTGTGCTTCTTCAATCGACTTTCAAAGTTCACAAAACCGAACTTCAATCAATCAATTCTTTTAAATGTATTGATTTAGCTGTATCATCTAACTCCCAAAAACCTCTTCGCCTCATCATTTCTCACATTGATGTGTATTTCATATGTATTGTAAGTTGTAGGTTTATTTGCACTTTTTTGTTTTGTTTAATATGTAATTGTTTATCAGTCTTTTTTGTTTGTTATAGCGCTTAGAGACTTTGGTTGAAAGCGCTTTATAAGTAACGTTGTTATTTATTTATTTATATTTATAACACGACTCTACAAAACACCAAGTCTGGCTCTCAAAATTGGGCACTCAATGAAGGCATGCTGCCTAATTCTCCATTAAGATAGCTTGATGAGTGGGGAGAGAGTTACTGAGAGAAAGTGCTGATGTGTAAAAACAACATATTTGTTATATTTCAAGTGTAGATTGCTTTAAACATGCCCTCAAAACTCATTGTTCAAAGCGGCTTTCCAGAAGATTTAGATTTTCTTTCACATTGTTGTTCATTTTATTGTGTATTTTTGTGTACTTATAGTGTTTCTTCTACATGCGTCTTGAACACATTAGTCATGTGGAGTTGGCGCATTACAAATACTCTATATTATTAAAAGCTGAAGTGGGAAGGCAAAGTCAGCCATCACGCATTGAGGAGCCTCCAAGAAACAAAAAGAAACAGTTTAAAACTTCTGCCATTGACAGGAGATATTACTGAATGACTTGCATGTGAAGTTTGGAGAAAGAAAATAACTCTCAGAGACTTGAAGACATGGAAAAAACTGGCTGAAGTAGGAGGTGAATTATGGAACAATATTGACAACTCAATCAAAAATGTGACCACTCTAAGTTCTTTCAAATCGAAATTCAAGTTCTGTCTTCTTGCCACATATAAATGACTTCCCTGATGCATACAATTACCATATAAATTATGTCGTTCTGTATTATTATTGTGTTTTAGTTTGTAATGTAATGTATAATGTATACGTCTTGCATTTTGTTTTATTGTGAATTTTAGTGTTTTGTATTTTCCACATTTGTCATTTATGTTATGGGTCCACCTACTTCCCTCAAGCCATCGGCTTTATCGGGTGCTGATGATCCAGTACACTTCTCGATGTATATATATTGTATGTGATTTTTTATGAAACAGTGAATGTAATTGAAGTAGTTTTAGTTCAGGTGGTTGTCTTTAACCGCAAATGACAAGGAAAAATATCCAAGATGACATTGGCAGATTTTCAGAAATACTCTAAGGGAGAAGGACATGTCATTGATGGTGCACTGTCACTCCCTCTGGACAGTTAAAGTTGTTGGGAAGCGCTGTCGCACTGTGGCTGTAATCTTCAAAAGTGCCATGAAATCTGTGATTGATCTAATGAACAAGAAGAGAAAAGATGCAGGAATCAGTTATACTGCCGCAAAGTCTGGAGAAGGCCACTTGCGAGTCTGCCATTCTATTCGTGAGCATTCGCCAATTTAGTTAGGAGGAATATGGGAAATTATGGGTAGCTATACGGGCCTCACGCATGTGCGTACGTCGGGTGGCTTTCCATGCTCGCACGTACATGCGTGCGCGGGTATATAAAGAGGTTTAAGCCCGCCGGCGCTCGTGAGAGCACAGTTGCACCACCATTACAGAAGTAATAGTCTACGCAGTCATCGGAACATCGCATCGAGGAACATCGGACATTGGACTACAGTGCAGCTATGGGCGAGTCCTTTACATAGACGTTTACTTTAATTCTTACATGGCAAATAAATAACACTTCAAGCAACTTGTCACAGGAAACACATTGCCACTGTGTCACAAATCATGAACCTACAAGAAAATGAACTGGAAGTTCTTGCTAGATTCCTTGGACATCGTACTCAGCGAAAATATTATTGACTCCCTGAATCAACACTCCAAGTTGCCAAAGTTTTGTTCATGATGGAAAGAGGAGAGATCCAGGGTCTTGCTGGGAAAGGACTAGACGAAATTCAAGCAAGACTTCCATACCTACAAAGACCTGAATAGAAATCCAGGGTCTTGCTGGGAAAGGAAAAGACGAAATTCAAGCAAGACTTCCATACCTACAAAGACCTGAATAGAAATCCAGGGTCTTGCTGGGAAAGGACTAGAAGAAGATTCAAGCAAGACTTCCATACTTACAAAGACCTGAATAGAAATCCAGGGTCTTGCTGGGAAAGGACTAGACGAAATTCAAGCAAGACGCCCATACCTACAAAGACCTGAATAGAAATCCAGGGTCTTGCTGGGAAAGGACTAGACGAAATTCAAGCAAGATTTCCATACCTACAAAGACCTGAATAGAAATCCAGGGTCTTGCTGGGAAAGGACTAGACGAAATTCAAGCAAGACTCCCATACCTACAAAGACTTGAATACTGACACTCTTGCTTGGAAAGGAATACCGGTAGACGAAATTCAAGCAAGACGCCCATACCTACAAAGACCTGAATAGAAATCCAGGGTCTTGCTGGAAAAGGACTAGATAAAATTCAAGCAAGACTTCCATACCTACAAAGACTTTAATAGAAATCCAGGGTCTTGCTGGGAAAGGACTAGACAAAATTCAAGCAAGACTTCCATACCTACAAAGACCTGAATTGAAATCCAGGGGCTTGCTGGGAAAGGACTAGATGAAATTCAAGCAAGACTTCCATACCTACAAAGACCTGAATTGAAATCCAGGGTCTTGCTGGGAAAGGACTAGACGAAATTCAAGCAAGACTTCCATACCTACAAAGACCTGAATTGAAATCCAGGGTCTTGCTGGGAAAGGACTAGATGAAATTCAAGCAAGACTTCCATACCTACAAAAACTTGAATACTGACACTCTTGCTGGGAAAGGACTAGACAAAATTCAAGCAAGACTTCCATACCTACAAAGACCTGAATAGAAATCCAGGGTCTTGCTGGGAAAGGAAAAGACGAAATTCAAGCAAGACTTCCATGCCTACAAAGACCTGAATAGAAATCCAGGGTCTTGCTGGGAAAGGACTAGAAGAAGATTCAAGCAAGACTTCCATACCTACAAAGACCTGAATAGAAATCCAGGGTCTTGCTGGGAAAGGACTAGACGAAATTCAAGCAAGACGCCCATACCTACAAAGACCTGAATAGAAATCCAGGTTCTTGCTGGGAAAGGACTAGACGAAATTCAAGCAAGATTTCCATACCTACAAAGACCTGAATAGAAATCCAGGGTCTTGCTGGGAAAGGACTAGACGAAATTCAAGCAAGACTCCCATACCTACAAAGACTTGAATACTGACACTCTTGCTTGGAAAGGAATACCGGTAGACGAAATTCAAGCAAGACGCCCATACCTACAAAGACCTGAATAGAAATCCAGGGTCTTGCTGGAAAAGGACTAGACGAAATTCAAGCAAGACTTCCATACCTACAAAGACTTTAATAGAAATCCAGGGTCTTGCTGGGAAAGGACTAGACAAAATTCAAGCAAGACTTCCATACCTACAAAGACCTGAATTGAAATCCAGGGGCTTGCTGGGAAAGGACTAGATGAAATTCAAGCAAGACTTCCATACCTACAAAGACCTGAATTGAAATCCAGGGTCTTGCTGGGAAAGGACTAGACGAAATTCAAGCAAGACTTCCATACCTACAAAGACCTGAATTGAAATCCAGGGTCTTGCTGGGAAAGGACTAGATGAAATTCAAGCAAGACTTCCATACCTACAAAAACTTGAATACTGACACTCTTGCTGGGAAAGGACTAGACAAAATTCAAGCAAGACTTCCATACCTACAAAGACCTGAATAGAAATCCAGGGTCTTGCTGGGAAAGGAAAAGACGAAATTCAAGCAAGACTTCCATACCTACAAAGACCTGAATAGAAATCCAGGGTCTTGCTGGGAAAGGACTAGAAGAAGATTCAAGCAAGACTTCCATACCTACAAAGACCTGAATAGAAATCCAGGGTCTTGCTGGGAAAGGACTAGACGAAATTCAAGCAAGACGCCCATACCTACAAAGACCTGAATAGAAATCCAGGTTCTTGCTGGGAAAGGACTAGACGAAATTCAAGCAAGATTTCCATACCTACAAAGACCTGAATAGAAATCCAGGGTCTTGCTGGGAAAGGACTAGACGAAATTCAAGCAAGACTCCCATACCTACAAAGACTTGAATACTGACACTCTTGCTTGGAAAGGAATACCGGTAGACGAAATTCAAGCAAGACGCCCATACCTACAAAGACCTGAATAGAAATCCAGGGTCTTGCTGGAAAAGGACTAGACGAAATTCAAGCAAGACTTCCATACCTACAAAGACTTTAATAGAAATCCAGGGTCTTGCTGGGAAAGGACTAGACAAAATTCAAGCAAGACTTCCATACCTACAAAGACCTGAATTGAAATCCAGGGTCTTGCTGGGAAAGGACTAGATGAAATTCAAGCAAGACTTCCATACCTACAAAGACCTGAATTGAAATCCAGGGTCTTGCTGGGAAAGGACTAGACGAAATTCAAGCAAGACTTCCATACCTACAAAGACCTGAATTGAAATCCAGGGTCTTGCTGGGAAAGGACTAGATGAAATTCAAGCAAGACTTCCATACCTACAAAGACTTGAATACTGACACTCTTGCTGGGAAAGGGCTAGACAAAATTCAAGCAAGACTCCCATACCTACAATGACCTGAATACCGACACTCTTGCTTCGAAAGGACTACCGGTAGACGAAATTCAAGCAAGACTCCCATACCTACAAAGACCTGAATACCAACACTCTTGTTTGGAAAGGACTAGACAAAATTCAAGCAAGACTTCCATACCTACCAAGACCTGAACACTGACACTCATACCTACCAAGACCTGAATACTGACACCCATGCCTACCAAGACTTGAATACTGACACCCATACCTACCAAGATCTTAATACAGATACACCGAACTAGCAGAATATTACCGACGCCCATACGTATCAAGATCTTAAGAAACTCATAATCAAATTACCTTATCCAGATGTCACAAAATCAAAGAAATATAGAGGCAACCCAAGCAAGACAGGGGTTTGGTGGACCAACCATAATACACACAGGGGGGGGGGGGGGGCAGTGTGTCATCCTTTTAACACCGAGCGAGTTATACCGCAAGCACGAGAGCTTAATTGGCATTTGTGAAGTAATATGTAAGTGTTTGTGAAATAATATGTAAGTGATTGTGAAGTAATATGTAAGTGTTTGTGAAATAATATGTAAGTGTTTGTGAAGTAATATGTAAGTGTTTGTGAAGTAATATGTAAGTGTTACTGGTTTATTTTGCTGGTTTTATTTTTTGGATGGCAGCCGGGCAGTAAAGACAGCACTTTTAGGTTGCCCGGTGGAGGACTAGGAGATAGGTGTAAGAGAGACACTAGACATTTATCACGGATTTGCTGGCAGCATCACCTCAACTTTAGAGGAGATACAGGATTCGGTGCGTCGAAGGCCACAAAGGTGCCAGGCGCTGACAAGAAGAGGACACCAGTGCTCCCATGATGGGAAAAGCCGCTTGTTTTAATGTACTGCAAGCAACACTTTAAACTTCATGCAGGACCGGATCATCAGGATATGTTTAATTCTGATGCCGACTAAGGACAGGCAAACGTAAAGAAAGAGGAAGCAAGCAAGGGAGATATTGATCAGTGTTGAAAAGCTTTTACCTGCAATCATATCACCGCTAGCTTCTCCCACCAAGCTAGACTCTGAACCCCACGTGATCGAGGAAATCTGGGAGGAACTAAACACCGTCAACATTGCCACCCAGGTGGAACTCGATGTAGGAAACAAGGAAACACAAACCAACCCCACTGTAAATGATCTATTTAAATCAGGAAAGGCTGCCATAAAGAAGAGTGGAATCATAGTAAGCGACATCAGGAGCCATACAACTGGACAAGAAATTACACACAGAGTAGAGACTGTTGAACTTCCGTATGGAACCAAATACACCCGTTGCTCCTACACTGTAAAGGATAATTCTGAAGAACAGATATTTGTTATACTTTTGGCTCTGTTTCCTTCTCCTCCTTTCTTCGCTACTTTCCTTCTAACTTATTTCTTTCTTCTGTTCATCTCTGTTTTCTCATCTTTATCTCTATTTCTTTCAGATACAGATCCAATTGCTTGCAATTTTGTATATACATGTTGAGGTTTACCAATACAATTAAACAACGTTGCACACTCCAGGCAATTAAGGAACAAGGACCTGCACATGGGTCAGTACAAAGACCATCAGTAGCAGTAGCTAATGTTCTGGATTTTAACTCGGAGGATTTCTCAAGGGATATTATGAATATGTTTGATATTGATTTATCCAACACTCGCAATGATACTGTAGGAGGCTGGCTTCTGACCTCACCATCACTGAATGAACAAGAGCTGGCACAACTTCAAATTTGATGCCAGTAGACCTTCAGCTGATGCTGGTGTTGACATATATGGGGAGGTAGTTGATTATGTTATGGAGTGCATAGAAAGACAACAGAATTTGAGAGCAGCAGATAATAACTGAACAGTTGAAAATTGCTTCCCCCCCAAAAAAACAACAAAAAAAACAAACTGTTTATCTGTGTGCGTGTGTGTGATGTAAATGTATAAGCCATTCACTGATCAATTGCTGTATTTACCAATATCAATGTTTGTATTTTTAATATTCACTAATCAATATCAAGGATATAGGAAATGGATAACTCATATATATTATTCCAGCAAGAGTGTATGTACAGTAATCTGCAAGTATTGAAAACTTCATGGTAATCCAAATATTTATCCTTCATCCATTAATGCATATAGGAATTTCCATAACCATAGCAAAAAATGTTTGAAATTGATAATGCAGATCAGCATGAAGTTTCAGTGTCTTTTCCCTACCACCACACTTTCCTGAAAATATTACACTTGTCTTATTAAAATGACATTGTAACGCTTTCTGACCAGTACGTGATCCAACCAGAGATAGAAAGTTGGAACAGACTATGTTGAATTGTTTTTTTTATTGTTGGAGTACACTGTACATGTACATTGTATATACATGTACAAGTCAGACTCTTTATTCACATCCATCATGATGGCCTTTTTTAAGATTGGACAGGGAAATGCGGCACCCCAGAACATCAACCCTGACGTTGGACCGTGGGCACGAGTAAGACACCATTGCCTATGCCTCACAAAGGGAGGACTAGGAGATATATGCAAGCGAGAAATGAGGCACCAGTCACAAATTTGCTGGCAGCATCGCGTGAACTACATTGATGAGGAGATACAGGATTTGGTGCGTCGCAGGCCCCAAAGGTGCCAGGCGCTGACAAGAAGAGGACACCAGTGCTCCCGTGATGGGAAAAGACGCTTTGTGTTGATGTATTGCAAGCAACACTATAAACTTCATGCAGGACTGGATCATCAGGATATGTCTGATTCTGATGTGGACTAAGGACCGGCAAACGTAAAGAAAGAGGAAGCAAGCAAGGGCGATATTGATCAGTGTTGAAAAGCTTTTACTGGCAATCATATCACCGCTAGCTTCCCCCACCAAGCTAGACTCTGAACCCCACGTGATCGAGGAAATCTGGGAGGAACTAAACATAGGCAACAATGCCACCCAGGTGGAACTCGATGTAGGAAACATGGAAACACAAACCGACCCCACTGTAAATGATTTATTTCATTTAGGAATGGCTGCCATAAAGAAGAGTGGAACCATAGTAAGCGACACAAGGAGCCACACAACCGGACAAGAAATTACCCACACAGTAGAGACTGTTGAATTTCGCCTTTAGCTTTCCCTACCAAGCTCGACACACACCACATAGTAGAGGCAACTTGGGAAGAACTTATCACAGAAGACGATGCCACCCAAGTGGAAATAAACGTAACAGATCAAGAGACCTAGACCGACCCAACTTTGAACGATTTGTTTAACTCAGGAAATTCTGCAATCGAGAAGACAGGGACAGTGGTGAGCGACATCATGAGCCAGACAAGGGGATGAGGTATAAGCCTCACAGTTGAAACTGTAATACTTCCTGATAGAAGAAAAAGGGCACAGAAGGCCTTCCCTTCCCAATAGATTCAAAATCAAAAGATGGTAAATGTTTTTTGTTTGTTTGTTTGTTTGATGTTTTTTTTTTGGTCAGGTTTTGTTTTGTGGGAACACAGCAAACAAGATCAGACGAAAAGATGAAGATCTCAAGTTGGTTGGGATGGAGGTGGTGGTTGATGGGACTGGCAACTTTTGTTGGCATAACAAAGACAACAATACTAACACCGCCAAATTTGACAGACGTTATCCCCAAAGAAATAGACGTCCGCCTACTTATTTTTACTAATAACACTATCATTTCTAATTTCGGCACATGAAGTAATAAATATACTTCAAAATTATCATAACTAGAACATCACCATGGTCTTCAAGTGCCGGACGTGTACATATAAGAACAGTAACGAGGAGGTTGTGAGAAATCACGAGAGAGACAGACATGGCGACAGTAAGCCTAGAGATCAAAGCCGTTCCCCTCTCCAAACCTCCTTTAACCAAATCAAATCAGCTGGAAACACATAGACAGATGAGGGGACCTCACACTCTACCTACAGCCCCGAGGTATAGGAAACATAGGCATCACAAGTCATCTTCCAAGGATCTTCTGCCCGGGCATCTGCCAACAAGGTTTTTGACCCCTAAAAAACCGAGGCGGAGCGCCACTCCAGTACAGTTCGAAGAATTTCCGGCTATCATATCACCGCTAGCTTCTCCCACCAAGCTAGACTCCGAACCCCACGTGATCGAGGAAATCTGGGAGGAACTAAACATAGGCAACAATGCCACCCAGGTGGAACTTGATGTAGTAAACATGGAAACCCAGACCGACCTCACATTAAATGATTTATTTCATTTAGGAATGTCTGCAATAAAGAAGCCCCGAACCATAGTAAGCGACACAAGGAGCCACGCAACCGGACAAGAAATTACCCACACAGTAGAGACTGTTGAATTTCGCCTTTAGCTTTCCCAACCAAGCTCGACACACCCCACATAGTAGAGGCAACTTGTGGAGAACTTATCACAGAAGACGATGCCACCCAAGTGGAAATAAACGTAACAGATCAAGAGACCCAGACCGACCCAACTTTGAACGATTTGTTTAACTCAGGAAATTCTGCAATCGAGAAGACAGGAACAGTGGTGAGCAACATAATGAGCAAGACAAGTGGATGAGGTATAAGCCTCACAGTTGAAACTGTCATACTTCCTGATAGAAGAAAAAGGGTGCAGAAGGCCTTCCCTTCCCAATAGCTTCAAAATCAAAAGATGGTAAATGTTTTTTGTTTGTTTGTTTGTTTGATGTTTTTTTTTGGGTCAGGTTTTGTTGTGGGGGAACACAGCAAACAAGAAGAAAAGATGAAGATCTGAAGTTGGTTGGGATGGAGGTGGTGGTTGATGGGACTGGCAACTTTTGTTGGCATAACAAAGACAACAATACTAACACCGCCAAATTTGACAGACGTTATCCCCAAAGAAATAGACGTCCGCCTACTTATTTTTACTTATAACACTATCATTTCTAATTTCGGCACATGAAGTAATAAATATATTTCGATATTATCATAACTAGAACATCACCATGGTCTTCAAGGGCCGAACATGTAGATACCAGAACAGCAACGAGGAGGTTGTGAGACGTCACGAGAAGGACAGACATGGCGTCAGCCTGAGTAAGCCTAGAGATAGAAGCCGTTCCCCTCTCCGAACCTCCTTTAACCAAATCAAATCAGCTGGGAACACATAGGTAGACGAGGGGACCTCACACTCTACCTACAGCCCCGAGGTATAGGAAACATAGGCATCACAAGTCATCTTCCAAGGATCTTCTGCCCGGGCATCTGCCAACAAGGTTTTCGACCCCTAAAAAACCGAGGCGGAGCGCCACTCCAGTACAGTTCGAAGAATTTCCGGCTATCATATCACCGCTAGCTTCCCCCACCAAGCTAGACTCCAAACCCCACGTGATCGAGGAAATCTGGGAGGAACTAAACATAGGCAACAATGCCACCCAGGTGGAACTTGATGTAGTAAACATGGAAACCCAGACCGACCTCACATTAAATGATTTATTTCATTTAGGAATGTCTGCAATAAAGAAGCGCCGAACCATAGTGAGCGACACAAGGAGGTACACAACCGGACAAGAAATTACCCACACAGTAGAGACTGTTGAATTTCGCCTTTAGCTTTCCCAGCCAAGCTCGACACACCCCACATAGTAGAGGCAACTTGGGGAGAACTTATCACAGAAGACGATGCCACCCAAGTGGAAATAAACGTAACAGATCAAGAGACCCAGACCGACCCAACTTTGAATGATTTGTTTACCGTAACTCAGGAAATTCTGCAATCGAGAAGACAGGAACAGTGGTGAGCAACATCATGAGCCAGATAAGTGGATGAGGTATAAGCCTCACAGTTGAAACTGTCATACTTCCTGATAGAAGAGAAAGGGTGCAGAAGGCCTACCCTTCCCAATGGATTAAAAATCAAAAGATGGTAAATGTTTTTTGTTTGTTTGTTTGTTTGATGTTTTTTTTGGTCAGGTTTTGTTGTGTGGGAACACAGCAAACAAGAAGAAAAGATGAAGATCTGAAGTTGGTTAGGATGGAGGAGGTGGTTGATGGGACTGGCAACTTTTGTTGGCATTTGTGGGGGGAAATTGCCCTGAGCCCACATGTTATCTTATTCAGAAAGTCTATTTGCTATTGCATAAAAGTAGATGCTTGTACACTATTCCAATTTGGAAGTATGTATATGTTGCAGTCACTTTGCACACACTATACAGACTGTCATTTGTAAAGTGAAATGTATTTCTCATGTTGACTTTTTAATAAAATTTCTTATGTTGATTTGATTTTATCGTTGTATTTAATAGAGCTTGTTGCCCTATAGTGATGATTTCTGTCATGTCTATGGAAAAGATAAGACTCACTTCCAAAATGCCCTTCTTTGTAAAAATCACTATCATGGTGCTCAGAGAGCAACATGAAGTATTGACACTTTAGCTGAGCTGTACTACTTTGGGATTTGTCCCTATGACAGAGAGTTCAATGAGAGCAGAGGGAATGAGCTCTTCGCTAAGCTCATCCCGATTTGTCAACTGCAGGACAAGTATGGTCCTACATGTAAAATAATGGATGAGCTGTGGGACTTTTTAACAAGGTACATCCGTGGCTTTAGTCCCAGAGGAGCATCAAGTGCAGTGTAGGACAAAAGAGGGGTAATGGATACAATTACTATCTTTGTGCCACCGACATATTTCATCGGGAACTTTAAAGTGGAGCAAGAGGACGAGGCGATGGAGACGGTGAAGGAGAAAGTGGAGCAAGAGGACAAGGCGATTGAGACGGTGAAGGAGAAAGTGGAGCAAGAGGACGAGGCGATTGAGACGGTGAAGGAGAAAGTGGAGCAAGAGGACGAGGCAGTGGAGCAGGCGGTGGAGACGGTCGCGGACGAGGTTGAACAGACGGTAGAACCAGCATCCGTATTGATTGACAGCGAGAAGAAAGAGCCGTTGGAAGTCGTGGTCAAGGTGCGAAGGCCAAACCACGGATACATTCAAATTTCGAGGGTCGAAGTTTATACGACCACGTATATCGTGACCAAGGGAAGGAAGCGGTTGCATGAGGAAAAAAAGTCTATCCACTACTTTGATGAGGGGCTCATTGAAGAAGATTGAATAAGTTGTATAAAAAAATAAGTAAATAATAATAATATGTATTATTGGCATTAGTACGTAAGCTTGAAGTTTAAGGATAAGTGTATTTAACAAAACAAAGCAAAATCTATACACATGTACATGTATTAATAATTTTGTTGTTGTTGCATGAATTAGAATATTGAATGCTATTTATGTAATGCATTTGATTTAAAAAAAAAAAAATGCACTCTTAGAATTTTATCGCTGCGACAGCGATTAGGAAGAGAGGGGACAATGTGAAGAAATACCCCCCCCCCCTGTTTTTCCCTTAATTTTCGTTTTATATTTGTCATTTAGCAATACCAGGACTAGCCTGATTTTATCTTTAAAGAATTGCAAAGGAAAACTTATCTTTTATGAAATAGGCGTAACGGATTGTTGTTTCAGTAATGAATGGAAGTAGTAAGATCAGCTGTGATTGTTTACTACAGCGATCAATGAGCGTAGTAACGGCAGCCGATTAGTGCTATTTTTAGATTCATTCAAATACACAGAATTTGCTATGTGGGACCGGGTATCTGAAACATCGTGTGCGATGTTGAACTAAGGTGAATAATTCTTTTATGTAATCACTTACCTTGTCAATGTTTCCTTAAAGCTAAACTTTAGTACTGGTAATGCGATTGCATTGTGAAAGAAAAGGTGTGAAAGGATCAGAAACAGTTGATCATGTAGCATGTAAGTATTCGTGTGCACTGCAAGGTTCTGGAGTCATCAAAATCATAATAAATTTGACCGAGTCTTGGTAAAGTAACAAACACTCACATAGAAAGCTATATATGGGACAACACACATGGTGTCGGGGATGGTACTACCTTGGTTTCCTTGTCTTTCTATGCTCATTACTCAGCCAGTATACATTTTCTTCCAAAATTGTTTGGCACATGTCATTTATTTGTAATCTTGAACATTCAGTGTAAGTTTCGTTTGATTCTGTGAGAATTATTTTGTTTTTTTTACCAGTACTGGAGTTTATCTTTAAATAGTTGCTTGGTGTCATATTTTCCCTTTTTCTGATAAGACTACTTCTTAAATAATGTAATTTAGTTCACTAAAAGTGAATTCCACCTATTGAAAATGGATTAGCCGGTATTTTTGGACTTCGCGCGTAGTGACGTCACCAACTTTTGACCAATTAAAATTGCGGGAGGCTGCAGTATTTTTCTCAGCCGATTTACGGCCCGGGGTCCCAGTATAAAAGGGGATGAAAAATGTAACAAATATTATACTGCATCTCAAATTCAACATTGTAAGACGATCCCTAGTCAAGTTCAATTTCAAGTTCCATCTCGTTTTCCATCTCGTTCCAGACAGAAAAAAGAGTGAGTTATGAAATATTTCTAATATTCATCTCTTGTTATATTATTGCATAATATAACAAGTGTTATATTATCAAGACCCCTGATCCCCTGTAAGCCATCAGGGGTACCGATTTCCTGAGTCGGTGGGATTTTTCATAGTGATAGTACAAGTCTTTGACAATTTTCAGGATACGTCATGCAAGTTTCTTGTGAAGTATAAGGGAGAAGAACCTGTTCCACCTGTAATTCAACAGATAATGTGAGCACTGTAACTGGACCCTGTCCTTTTATATGACCATGCTGTGAATGCCTCACACCCTGGTAACCTGCACTTTGGGTTGGAGAATATTATTGATCGCCTCATAAGGTATTATTCTAGAGATATGGGATGTGGGACATGCCAGAGTTACCAAACTACATTCTCACTCTCACAAATCAGCATGCCAAACTTCTAATTGGTTCAACTCGTCGTAAACAAGAAATCAAGAAATATGCAAATGCCATCACCTGTCCTTTATGAAAGCATTTCAGTGAAAGATACTGCTTACATTCTGACAGGGGCAGTGCAGGTGTCTCCACAGCATTTTTATGCCATTGTGAAACAGAATGACAAGTTTTGTGTCATAGATGACATGAAGTTGCACACAATAAGCTTCTCATCATTTGCTGCTGCAGTAACATGAGAGAGGAACTCAAGTAGTCCTCTGTCTGTAAACAACAGACATGATGGCATCCACATTCTTCTGTACACAAAAGACCAAGGTCGTCTTCCTCATGCTTCTTCTGAGCAAGATGCTAGTCGGTCTCCTTCCTTTGGGATACCACTGCCCTCCCAACATGCGGGAGTGTCTAAGTGGGACAATGGTCCCCCACCTGGCTTGTTTGAGCAATGCCATTGTAGTGATTCAGCCCGAGCCAATACGGCTCTGGCGGGTATAAACCCATACATGTATGCGTGCAAGTCCCGCATTTGGCGACACCCGCTGTTTTATCCGTGGTCATGTCCAATACTGGGTATGTCAGATTTGACTTGAGACAGCAAGCGTGCAACACCAGCCGTCTGCCCTTCTCATCGGATCTCGAAGCAACGTAGCTTCAAGTGGAGCTCCACACATCGGTGCGACATCGAGACTTCGAGACAGTACCAGTTAGTTCTACAGCCTATGGTAGGATCTAAACCTTATTATAGTAGTTTATAGTATTTCGTAGTTAAACAGTAGGCCCAGTAAGATTAATAACCACCCCGTCACTATACCATTCTCGACATCCGCATACTGTTAGAGGCCATTACACAGGGGTGAACAAATCTGTTGCAAGTTCGCAGAAATTGGATGGTGGCACTCCACTGCTGGCCTCATTAACTGCATGCCTGACACATGCCCAAGATGCTCCTGAGTGTAAAACTAAGAAATGGGGGACGAAGAAGCAGAAAAATAAAGAAAGAAAACGATACGTCTTCAGAGACTCTGATACTCCCCCGAAGAAAGAAAAATTGCAACACAAGGGAAATTGTGCAAGTGCAAGCATTAAAAAAGAACAAGACGTATCTTTATCTATACACGTACCGTACATAAAAGTACTGTGGCAAGTAGCCCATATCACAAGTTTAAAAAACGCAATCCACCAAGAGATCTTTTTGGAAAAGACAATCCAACCGGTGATCAGCCTGGAAAAGACGATCAAACTGGAGATCTTTCTGGAAAAGGCAGTCCAACCGGTGATCTGCCTGGAAAAGATAATCTGGGGGCAGCATCACCAAAACTTATAGGTGTGTAGATTATACCAAGATACACCTCCTTACAAAATTTGTAAGAAATCTGTCAAGAAATAGGGCAGTTAGAGCATACATAAGAATATGACGCAGCGGCGACATGACGCTGCTGAATCCGAAGAATCCTCTGGCATACTGCCGGGGTATACAATAATTAATTGTAGCTTCCCCCGCCCCTTGGCAAATAAAAGTTGAGAACTAATTTGTTTGACCGCTCAAAATTTATTGATAAGATGTCATCTGACGAAAATCCCGACAGATTTGATGATTAAGAAATGAAGTATATAAAGAATCAAATTCCCTACCTGGGAATGGGAACAATCCTGACGTAGAGGTTGAGATTGAAGGTGCGTGTGCGTGTATGTGTGTGTGTGATTGTGGGTGTGTGGGTGATATCTCGAGTATGATTTTGTGTTGTAACCCATATCTAGCTTAGTTTTACATAGTTTACAGGTACATAAATGTATATCACCATTGCTAGGGAAAAAAGGGCCTTAGCAACTAGTGCTGTAGTCAAACGTTTAACCGTCTGGTATCCGACCGCCCATGGCGGATTCCGTTTTCAATTGGACGGTTTCGTTTTCCCGATTTTTTTTTTTTTTTTTTTTTTTTTTTTAATATTTTTTTTTTTTTTTTTTTTTTAAACATTTTTTTTTTTTTTTTTAAAGTTTCGATTTATGCCCCTCCACCTGGCACTATGCCTGGCAATGTCTCCCAGCTCAGTAATCTGTGTGTTGACTCACCACTCCAAAACTAGAACAACACTCCAATTTGTCTGTCATCTTGGTTTGAAAGTAATCTTTGTAATAGATCTCATCATCTCAATATGTAGTTTATAATAATAATTCATCCAACTTTTACACAAGGTTCTGTCCTAGGTCCTCTACTGTTTTTAATTTACATTAATGATCTTACACATTCTTCTAAAAACAACATTGTTACTATTATTTGTGACAAGTTCACCAGCACAAATCGGCCCCTTTAAATGCACCTCGCAGTTAAATGAAAGTTGCCGACAGAGTCGGTAAAAAAAAAAATTAAAAAAAAAAAAAAAAAAAAAAAAAAAAAAAAAAAAAAAAATCATTTTTTTTTTTTTTTTTTTTTTTTTTTTAAATCGTTTAACCGAAAACCGTCCGGTTTTGACTGGCGGTTAAACGGAATTGGAGATATCCGTGATGTTACAGCACTATTAGCAACCAAATTTAACTTGTTCTTTGTGTTTGGCTGTTCATCTTTAACGCTCAAGTTTCAAACGTGGGAACATTTTGCATATATTTCATATACCCTTTAGGGAAAATCTAGAAAAAAAGACCAGGTAACAACGATGCATTCAACATCTTCATAGCAAAGTTCACGTACACCTAGTCACGGTAGCCAGAATACCAAGTTTGCACCAATTTGTGTTTTAGCCTTCTCAAGAAGCGTTACAAGGCATCAACTGCGTTTACATTCCGAGACACAAACAGCAAAGAGTAAAGAACTCCCATCATATAAATATAATTATCATTATCCTTAGCCAAACTAATTGTACAATATTTATCAATCAACTGGATCACAGTGCTAAAAAGTTTGTAAATTGGCGAGCCAAGTCCTCGTTTGAGGCGACAATCCACATTAATTAATTAGTTTTCCTATCATGTTATGAATTGTGGAAATAAAAAACAATAAATATGACTGGACTAATTTAAGAAAATTGGATAAGTCAAGTTGCCCTAGTTGCCGGCTTGATGCTGTGTGTTCCTACAGATGTCAAATGTCACCAGAACTTAAATAAGAGCGATGTAGAAGGATAAAGTCGGAAAACAAGTATGCATGTATAAAACTACTATGACATTTCCACACAAGAAAAAGATTAACTACTCAAGGTGAATCGGCTAAATAGGACATTATACCAGGGATGATAGTGAGCCCCTTGAGTAAAAAAAAAAGGGATTCGGGTTAAAAAAATTGGTATCTAACAAAAATCCCCCCCCCCCCCTTTGAAGTAAGAAAATTGGGAAAAAAAGGGAAAAATCTGAAAAAATGGGGATTTAAATCAGGTAAGTATCAGGCCTGCATTATACTCTTCACTGAAAATCTACAATGAAGGCGAAAACTGTTGTACTTAATGTCTGACCTCAAAGTACTCTATGCAAATCCTTATCTCCTTTATCTACACCTGTGACAATCAGAGCATCACAGAGCAAGACTTGTTTCACAAGGTGCCACGCCCTCTGCCACGCCCCTATCTTGGCGAGGAAGCAGTCGTGTACATGGCTGGATGGGCTGCCGTGGCAACTGGCCGCATCTGGAGAAGCATCCTCCTTGGTTGATTGACATTGGTCCATGTTCAGATAGGTGTGCTGGGTGTAGGCCCTGAATCCCTCACCTAAGGCCTCGTAGACGAGTTCGTGTCGGTATTGATGAAAATAAGTGACGTGTTCTGATACAAAGAGGGTTTAAATAGTATGTAAGTAAACAATTTCTTTAAACCGGACGCAATGTTCAATTAACCTTAAAAGCTTGAAAATGACTGTCGTATCTATTCAGAGACAGAAGGGCATTAACTCTGTGTCAAAGAATATGAATTAAGACCCTTTTAGGCTCTCAGTGGATGAGATCTATGAATACATGTACAGTAAACATCTAAATTATTCATAGACATACCCTTATCAAGTTTTGTAATTTTTAAGGTGAGTGAAAAATTAATGTCTCTAGTCATGTTTCTTCAGAATTTGACATATCAAAGCTCACATCTAAAAGTATTCAACAAAGGACCTAATTCAACCACCTTTCATTCTTGAGTTACAATAAATACAAAAAACATAAAATTTACAAGGGGTATGAACAATTCAGTTGTTAACTGTATTATATGGTACACTACACAGTTCTACTCCATGCAGTGCCATCTTGAACCTGTTTATTTCCATGTGAGAGTATTTCATGTTAATAGAAAAACAACACATAAATATTAATAAGCGATAAAGAGATGCCTTCATGATAATCAGTCATATTTTACAAACATTTCAGATCAAAGTCAAAGATACATGTACATGTACATATCCAATTCAATATTCATGTACTAGATATCCTTTCTTACAGTATATGTATTCTTTTAATGCCTATTCCCTATTTGAAGCTAATTAGGCCTGTTACTCATAATTCAAATTCTTCCCCAATAGACCATTTACTAACATATTCAAATTGCATGCATACTGTTTAAAGAAAGGTTGTTCTTGTCAAACCGTAAGCTTGCCTGACATAGTGACAAGTAATGTTTGCAGATTGGATTCTAAGTATTGTAGTTCATTAACAGTTTAATGGAAAACCTTGTCACTAGGTCCCAAGGGAAGAAACATCCATAAATTTGAATATGTAAGTAAACCGTCTATTATACTGTTGCGTTATCTTAAAAGACTCCAATGGGTATTGGAGTCAGTCCTTGACTCACCGGTCTGTTGTGCTAGCTTCTCCACAAGATGCTGTTCAATCCTTCCACCTCCCAGTAGCACCTTCCCATCATGCAGCGCCCCTTGTAGCCGTGCCATGCATGAATGAAGCCTTTGTTCTGCACCAGTTAAATGAGGTTCAGAGGGAGCACATAAGATGATGGTCTAGAAGGAAAATGGCAGAGAGAAATGTAAATAACAAAGAACCGCTGATGATACATGTGTGAATAAATGATTTTATTCTACTCATTGATTGTTTAGTTTCATTCCTTTTTCCAGCCATTTTTAAATTAGTGATTTGTTGTGTCTGAAACGCTGATACATGTGCGAATAAATGCTTTTATTCTACTGATAGTCGATTGTTTAATTTTCAATCCTTTTTCCAACCATTGCTAAATTTGTGATTTGTTGTGTCATATTATTTGAATGTACACTGTATATGAAAATGCTAGATTGAAATGTTCAAGTTGTTCTTAATAGGTCAGCCTCTCTCCTGATTTCCAATGTGAATATGAGAGAACAGCCAAGAATCTTTGCCACTTGTTGTTTCTCCAGGATTGTAGGGAGTCACAAATACATGCGCCATATTCATTATTATATCCCTTATCGTAAGATTGTTGCATTAGGAGTGTACACAACAACAAAAAGAATATTTTTATTATAAAAGACGTGACAAGCTTTTCGCCCAAGAAACATGGCCATCTGAATAGCACAATAACCCTGAGCAACAAATTCTTACCTTCACATTGCCAGGGCAGAACAAGCGAACATGATGTTGGATCTTCAGGTCTCTGGATCTTACTGTAGGGTGTGGGTCATATCCTGAAGACCAGTAAGACACCTTGATATTATCACATAAATCATCCTATAGGTAAAGCATGAGAGAGAGAGAGAGAGAGAGAGAGAGCACATATCATTTTCATTATCATTTTCATTATCATCATCATCATCACCATAATCCTCCTCCTCCTCCTCCTCCTCCTCATCACCTTCACCATCATCATACGTCGCCACTGTTGTATCTCTGATACACTATAACATGTGTGCTTTACCTGAGAGTTAAGGGAGTGTCCTTTCTACTTGGCTGCTAGTAGTGAAGTGGCTTGGAAGTTCAAAGCAGTTACATTCTTCCTATAGTGGTAATGGTATGTTATTCAGGTATCCATCTATTGTCCTATTGTCACTGGCTGCTATGTACATTACATTGGTATGCATTGCAGCTGGCATGTCTATTATGTTGTTCTATATACATAACAATCATCATAATCCTCCTCCTCCTCATCATTAAAATCAATATTATGTATTGCTATTTACCTGTAAGGCATCTGGAATGTAGGTTAAAAGGTTAGACTTGTGGACAGTCCCAAGTAGCTGCAGTAATCTATAAGGCACATGTTCCAGGATCAGTATATCATCAAAACAGCAGGCATCAACTAAGGAGGAGTCTACAGATCCACGAACCATCAGCATATTGACATTCAGCTGTAAGAATTCAAAGAGAGAATAAGAGACGTGAATAGACATTGTGATTCTATGATCTTTGTTTCTGTTTTCAACTTTATGGGTATCAAATAGAACAAGCATAATACAAGGAGATTCCATTAAAGGCACATTAATATTGACAAATTCTTAAGACACTTCAGATTCCCAGACACAATAGAGAAAGAGTAGGGATTCAGAAACAAGTTAACTTTTTGAAAGGTCTGCTGTGGTTACAATGTAAGGGGTTCACTTTATGGTCATTAACGAACTATGCAAATCAATAATTCTATTTTTAATTCAAAGAAAGCATTTCCTGTCATGTCTACCTGTAATTATCTTTAAAACTTCCACCTTTCACACACAGCAGTATTCCTCAGAAACTGAATATGTGACAGAACTTGACAAATGGGGGTCTTTTGCATGTTCCAGAAGTTGACCACAGCAGAAGAAGAGAAGAATTGTCTAATAATATCAGACATTCTGCTTTTCACGACTTAGCACTTCCCCTCGGATGTGATATTGGCTTTCCTCATCGACACTTCAAGAAAGTCTGAAAAACCTACTTTGATATCAGCAGAATGTTTAACTTTTCCTGTTCTGTGACAGAGGCTATGGGATTAGTTTCATGTCAAAGGACACCTTTATTTACATCTAGACACTAATTACCATCTTTAGTGAAGACAGGATTCGCTCAGTCCATACAGAATTAGGAGATGTCCCTGCCCAAGGAACATCTGATACAACGCTTGAAGATTTTAAGGAATCCTTGAATCCTCTGTGTCTGTATGATTCTTGTAAATCACTGTTGAGAAGCTGGATAAAGAAAAAGAAAAAAAATGATTGTGATTGTTCAGATGATTTCTTCCAAAGTGAGAAATGATGCTAAAAGATGTTGAGAATTCAGTGAGCAGAAATGGGTCGGATTGTATAAGTGATAATTCCAATTTCAATGAAATTAGAACACTGTAGTCACTGGTTTATATAGGTATAAAGCTGGCAGAGTACGCATTTATACATGTAGATCAGAGAAATATCTGCATAAGCACCAATAAGAAGTATTGATGCCCCTATAGCATTTTCAATGGAGACAATTGACATTTATTTTACCTCTTGATGTCATAAGAATAACTGTTCAGAATGCTAGCCCAAGAGATTCATGCCGAACAAAACCCAGCAAATACAAACCCTTGGAAAAGTCAGTTGTAACTGCATGCAGTCACCTTTGTGACTCTATTAAAGTTTGTGCTACTCCCAAGTCAAGATTGTACGAAAGACAGAGCTATAAATGGATCATGGATCGATACAGACAGCACACCTGAATGCCTTCCTATCCAGATTTTGTTGAGGTATTGAAAGATGCAGGGGTGATAGTGAGCACTAAAAAAAAAAAAAATGGCATCCAACAACATTCCATCCCTTTAGAGTAAGAAAAAATTGTGCAATAATAGGGAAAAATTGTGAAATAATAGGGAAAAATTGGGAAGAATAGAGAAAATAAGGGGAAAATCAGGATAAAATCGGGGAAGAAAAAAATTGGGAAAAATACAATACAATCGGGAAACCGATTTAAATCGGGTTTTTATCAGGCCTGAAGATGGGTCACTTACCAAAGCTACCATCCTTCTCCCTGTCACTGCCTGAAGCGTGATGAGCTGATTTTCAAGTACAGGCAGCACAAGACCATGGATGCAGCATGACGATGATGATGATGGACCTGTTAAGGTTTGGACGTGCACTAGGTCTGTGTTAAAGTCAAATCTGTAAAGTATGTAATAATATGAAACGTGGGAAGATGAGCCACAAGTCAAACCTGCTTTAGTGACCACCTGTCTACAAAGACCACATTTTTTGTTTCCCTTGAAAATGATTTCTCATTGAAACATGTACTAAAGGAATCTGTCTACAAGGACCACTTTTTATGTTTCCCTTGGGCGGTCACTATAGACAGGTTCAGCGCTCAAAATACACGGGGGCGGTGGGCGATTCGCCCCCATAGGCTACATAATCGCCCCCGTCAGGTTGTTCACGGGGGCGATTGTAAAATTAAAAATCGCCCCCGTGGAATTATAAAATAAAGATTATCTTTTCTGTTATAAAATAAACCTTAAACCAATGAAATGGAACTTAGATTAGCGTGCAAGATTTCTTGTTTTATGAGTAGGCCTAGTTATTACCGATTCAGCTCGCAGTGCAAACATTGCAAACAAAAAAGAAAACAAGGTTATTTAATAAAAGGATCATGTGACAAATAATCATTGTGATTCAAATTGATGCAAGGATTTTTTTTTGAATAAGCAATGCTTTTCACCAGAATCTTCTTTGTAAAAACAACTTTTACAAATCTCAGCCATGCAAATCTGCCACTGTGTTGTAAGATCACTTTCAGATTAGGAGAAGTGTATTCTTTAATGAGTATTTTACATTGAATGGAACGTCTCAACTCAGTAAGCATGGCTGAGATTTGTAAAAGTTGTTTTTACAAAGAAGATTCGGGTGAATAGCAGTGCTTATTCAAACAAATATTCGCATCAATTTGAATCACAATTATTATTTGTCGCTTAATCCCTTTTAATGACCTTGTTTTCTTTCTTGTTTGCAAGGGGAGAAGAAGATATGTCACGTTAAAGACATCATAAAGATCAGTGTTGTATGCGTATATATTATATACACAGGCCAGTAATAGCTATGTAGCTTGTAAATTGTAAGAGGGAAAATGCTGATTGAAATGATAATGATGAAATAGCAAATAATTGAGGAGTATCATAGGTACCAATTCAATGGATTTTTGTATACAAAAAGAGCCCCCGTCAGTACTAAAAGAGCCCCTGTGAGAAGGCTCACGGGGGCTCTTTTTTGGGGGGAAGAGCCCCCATGGACAAAAAATTAATTTGAGCCCTGGACAGGTTTGACTGTAATATAAAACATGAGAAGATGAGCTACAAGTACATTTACTCTTCAAGATATGCAACTACCAAGGGCAAAAAAGCAAATCAAAATGAAAAACCAAATAAACAATATCGCTGGTTGCATGCATTTGACAGAGCCAGAGAGATTCATTGGAATCATGCGAGCCTGATTGAGAACAGTTTCTATTAGAATGTATGAGGCATTATAAATGAATCATATGGACACAATTTTTTTTTAAAGGAAGTTTTTATCCATAAAATCTCACTGATCATACCTTTGAGGATCCTGACTTGCCATCAGCTGTACATGACAGGCTCCTATTGCCAACTTCATCTCTGCGACTGCACCATGGTTTAGACTATCCCTGTATAGAATTACGGAAAACAATAAGACATTGATTGAGTAAAGTCTAGCATTTCTAACAAATTTACCCAGTCACAAAGTACTATCCGAACTTTGACCCAGAAAATAAAAGATTGATATAGCAAAGTCTCCACCTAAAAACGTTATTAATCAGTAAACCTCTACAAAAATTACTGCAAAGAACAATCCAAATCTGTATTTGAGCTTGGTTACACTCTACAAATTGTCAGATTTTTGTTAGTAATTGCTGATTCATAAAACAAATTGTTGAAAAAAGAGTTTTTAAGTTGTTACAAATAAAATGGACACAATCTTTACCCAAGAGTTTCAATTTCACTTGATAGTTGTTCTTTTAAGGTTGTTTCCTCTGTCTTCATCAAATCATCTGCAAGGACTCCTGTCACATCTGAATTCTGAACGTGCATCCGGAAACTCTTCCCGACATTCTGTGTCGGCACATGATCCGATGAGGTTTCTCTCTGAGTCAACGTGGGAACAACTGATGTCTTTTCATCTTTCCTACAGCGCTCACCAAGTTTGCTAGAGTTCATTTTAGGCTTTCTGTCTCTCGAGGCTGTTTCAGAAGCCAGGGGTGATGCATAAGATTCTTGTTCGTCGGCCAGAAGGTGACGGCTCAAGATGCGACGAGATCCCTTCTGAAGTTTGGACGGTTTCTGTTCTATTGCACTTTTCAGCAGAGATTCCAATCTCTCCATACTCTTCATAGAAGAAGTTCTAGTGAAGGACTCTCCATTGCTTGGGACCTTATGACTTTGTTCCAGGACCGAATGCACATCTTTCCTGCACACTATCTGCTCAGTTTTCTCTTGATCTTGAACTGTTTTTGAATGTGGCTGTTCGTGTCGAGATTGTGATAAGCTTTCTCCTGTTTTCAATCTTTCCTCAGATTCTTTTGAGTCTGTCACTTTCAATGAAATATCCTTCCCTCTCTCTTCATGCATTGAACTAGAGATGGTCGTTTGACGATCATTACTATAACTTACAGAATCCGAGATAATGTGATTGTCTTCAAAGAACCATTCTACATCATCTTCATCATCTAGTTCTGCCACTGCTTTCTCAACACAACTGGACTTTTCCTGTTCACATCCCTGCAATGAGACCTCATCAAGTTTTCCAGCCAGATTACCTGTAGCTGTTGAATCAGTGTCCCATGCTTTGTCACTGTATCGAGAATCATTTTCAAAGAACCAACTAACATCATCAACATCATCTTCCTTCAATATTGCACTTGAGGTGGTGACTTTGGCACTGCTGGTTGAAAGAACTGTACTTGTATGCTTTTTCCCAGGGGAAGAGTTTGAGGAGTCAATGCCTGATTCACCTGAATGTTTCCGCTGTTCATGGTCATTGGATTCTGCAGGAGTGGCACTCTGGAATGGTGAATGGGACGGTAAGGCACAGCTATTATTGCTGTTCTGATTGAGGCTAACACTTTGCATCTCTCTAACCTCTGAACTCATAATAATCCCATGGTGAACAATTTGTTTTGCATTTGAACTCTGAAGTGAAGTTGAAGTGTTGAGCATCATCCTATCCCTTTCTTCATCCCTTTCAATCGTGACTGCCAGAGTTTTGGAGAGAGAATGAATGGAAATGGCAGATTGTTCAGCAATGTCTCTACATTCTTGAAGGAACTCATCTCCAACTCTGACGATATCTTGTATGGGAATATCCTGCAAGAAAAAATATATATATAATTTAAATATTTATTGGTTTACCCTTGACCTGACTTTTTTTTCTTTTAATACAGACAAAAAAGCAATTTGAAGCTAAATTGCCTCATATATTATCAACAAGAAAGATTTTAATAGCTTTTAATTATACCCGATAAATGTTGTATTGATTTAATAACGCTACTGTAGCTTAGATCAGACAAATGTCAAGGAAAAAAGAAATTTCAATGTTCATCTTCCTTCTTACTCCAAGATGTTCAGTAATATATATATATATGGGACACATTGATCAAATGCCTTAGACTTGTCTACAAATTACCATGAGTACACACAATGAGGATTCTACACAATTCATGTTACCGCATTTCTATGCATTCTATACGTGGAAAAATCAATGATATGAAAATTGATATCATAGTTCAAACTGAACAAATTACTTTGAAGGGAGTAATCTTAAGCATCCACACATATCCTCTACTGAACATACATGTATCTGGTAATTCTGGTTACCTGATTAAGTAATGACTGGACATTCGCAGCCCACAGTCCAGCAAGAGTGACCAGTGTTGTGCAGCCTGACCCATGGCGTTTGTGTTGGGACAAACAAAACTCTCTCACCAACTGACCAACAGGGTGCTGTTTAGGGTATATGAAAATAATTTTGCTTTAGTAAATGGGCACAAGCCTGGTAGAGATAAAACAAAAATATTTGAATGTGAATGCTTAGTCGTACCATTTGTTGTTTATTTACTACATGTAACTGGGGTGCACATAAACGGCAAATTATGCTATTAGAATAAATGTCTTGTTATTTCTTATGCAGTTGAAGAGTCATACACTTTTATTCACTCTGGGCTGTGCCAATTTGACCTCTAAGTTGCAGAGGTTACTACACCAAAATAAATCAGAAATTCATGGGAAAAATCTCGCCTACTGCAGGAAGAAAGTCACATCAGTGAAACGGACTGGTATTTAAGGTTATTTTTTTAATATAATCTACATGTGTGAGTGTCTTTATCAACAAGTGGCTGAATCTTAGCTACTTTTCATTGACATGTACATATATAACGGATTGCTATGGTTGCTGATTATGGTGCATATGAGATCATCTTTGACAATTACCTCAATATCCAGTCCCTGTAGTAGTTCATTTGTACTTGTCACCAACACTCCCTCATTGCTTTCTTCATCAAACAGGCACTTGACGCTTTGAAAAACAAAATTCAAATTATCAAACATAACTTTCAGGAGAGACTCTCGTTGAATAGAGGATCAAGAGGATGTACAGGATTTAAGAAAAATAATGCATTCTTTATCAATATCAGAATTTTTGACTCAAATTGTAATGGCAATATTTTAGAGAGTTGGAATACTCAGAAAAAAATATCACAAGTTACAAACACATTAACATCTTAATAGCATCAACAAAAAGAACCAATTTCTATCAAGATTTATCTTTGAATATTGCATATCAGGAGACATTACCTTCCAAACAATGAATACATTACTTACCCTTTAATTGGTCCCAAAAGAGATAAAACACAAGAACCTGTGTATAAAATACAATAAAAATGATTAATGAACTAAAAATATATACTGATGCTCAGTGAAGTTCCCTCCTGTATTCGACACTATACTGGTACATTGTAAGTGCAAGGTACATGAATAAGCAATACCAATATGACAACAAATAAAAAAAGAACTAGACTGGAAGTGTAGACAAAGAATATGAAATGTACACAGAAGAAATGGGTGAAAGTTGAAAAGGATGAAGAAAAAAATAGAACATAAAAAAGGATGAAGAGGATAGAGAGGAAGAAAAAGACAAAAAGACTAAGAATATTAAAGATGGAAGGAAGATGAAAATAGACCTACAACTAAATGAAAAGGAAAGTGAAGGTGTAGGGAAGGAAATTAGACAATGACACTACATGTAGTAATGTATTAGGCCTAAAATAGAAGATTTACGGCAGAAGGGGACACATTGAAGGAAGACAATGAGAGAAAGGGGTGAGATAAAGCAAGGCCAAGGGAGTGGAAAAGACAATTGATTGATGAACGAGAAAAGGGACTACACATACAGTGTTAGTTTAGGTCTACTGAATTTATCATAGAATATGTTGAAAAAGAACATTAGGCCACAACTGCACAAGCTTCATACATGCAACTTTGTTGAAACAATGAATGAAGTTGAACCAAACAAGAATTGACAAATTAATTTCATAGGACAATTATTGTAACGTGTTTATTAAACCGAGGGAAATTATAGCGGACCAAAATCAATCATCAAACACGCTGCATCAAAATCAATCTTAACTCTCCAACAAAACTCAAGTAACTCAGGACAGTAGATAAGACAACCTCACTTGAAGAAGGACAGAACAGAACTCCCTTTAAAGCGTATCTGCCATAGTTTACAGGAGGGATTAGACTGCCCTGCAAGGTCACTGGACAGGTGGTTATCTCATCAACTCAGCTCTCAGTTAACATAAGAAAAAGAGGATCATGGGGGACCAATGGTCACCGATTAGGCATGGTTTGTTATATAGAGGGCGCAAGTAGCTACAAGTAGTGCAGTGGGCCTTTAATCTCCCAAATTATAACATGTCTCTAAATACAAATCAGGCATCATAACAAAATACACCAATCAGGGAAAAGTCATGTGATAAGAGAAACCAATGAGGTGAACAGGCTAGATATAGATCAAAGGTGAGAGGCGAAAAGAACGAAAAAGAGAAAAAAAAGTGCATGTTGCTCAGGCAGGAAAAGGCAACCATGTATAGAGAATGAGAAGACAACAAAGGGAATGGGTTTGAAGGCGAGGAAGGAAAATAGGGTGTGGCAGTAGTGCAACTGAAAGACTGTGCTGTAAGAAGATGAATGAAAAGGGAACATGAGCTGGGAAAATATGCAAATGAAGAATGCAATTATTTAGTGGATAAGGAAGAAGGTAAGAAATTTACTAACTGAAATATAAAGACAAATTCAAACTGTTACATTATCTTTCCCATAATAAAAGAGAAAACAAATTAGATCTAGTCTAGACCCTAGTCTGTGCTGAAATTTCCAATCAGCAAAAGGACTAACACTCCCAGTAACATGCAAACTTGCAAGGCCAAGGATTTATACTTATACTTTTATAGCTTCATTAAATCAACAAAATTAAGGGGGAAATGGTAGAAACAATGACATTGATAAATAAATTTGATTGCCAATTTAGTTAATTGTGCAATGAAAAATGCACAACATGCACAATTTCAGTTGATTCATTGATGAAATATGTGCCCAAACTTAGGCCAAAGAAGGCTGAAGCAGTTTTGCTGGGATATAATTTTCATCAACAACAGAATACATCTTGATACTTTACCAATAATTTGTAGAGCAGAGAGGTTGGTGTGTCCAGATACTGGTAAGGATGCACTCATGTTTTAGTCATTTTGCAACAAAGCACGCATAGCATGCAGATCTTCAACTTCGAATTCAGTCACTGACTCAGGCCTCAGCTCAGCTCAGTTCGGCACGAACTGCAGCTTGCAGCTGTGAGATACCTCTAGTGCATCCGGTGCGGATGCGGGGATCCGGTAGCCTTGGCCAATCGTCTGCTTGTTTTCCGTTCCCTAGATCTAGATCTAGGGCTGGCCTAGCTCTGTGCGAGCACAAATGTCAAAATACACTTTTGTTGATGAAAATCATTTAAAAACTAATGATTAGGCCCTATATCACACTAAAACAGCAATGAACATATTCCTAAACTAAGGAAACAGCCTTTTATCTGTCAAGCTTTTAGCTTTTAATAGTTAAAAACATTTACAATTTCAGCGCGGATGTCTTACCGCTGTCGACGAATAGGTGAAATAGAATGAGCTGCGTTAACTATAGTCTAGCTCTTGATTTTTTGCAAAAATAATTTTGAATTATGTCCATATTACTTTCTTTCCAATTAAGAGTGAATATTTAAATAATGTATTACAGTTTATTTCAATCTTTTACCATATATGTACGTAATAAAAGAAAAATATTATGTTCAAATTATTTTTGTTAACATTGAACAATTCAAGATGGCTGCGCCCATGAGACATGTTCTGACTAAGAATCTTCTTCACAAATATATTAAAGTTGACGTTTGCGCGTCGAAATCATTATCATTTTGTAAGCATGGGTTTAATTTGAATCCAATATTAAGAGAAAACTGCAGTTCACTGTGTGAGAATGGCATTAGAAACATACATTCTTTACCGCCGCTGCTTCTAACGGAGAGAGCTCAGTCCTGTAGCCGGAACTTCGGGGGAGGTTTTCGGCAAGTAACCGCATCGTTCTTCACGGCCTCGCAATACAATACACGCCAGGGGCACCGTTTTTCTGGCTCTTCGCATCAGAAAAGTACCGGAAATTTTTCGTTGGCACTTGGAATAGGAGGTAGGGTAGATACCATGAATTGCCATTGTTTTAAAATAGACCCTTGGTCTAGAAAAATCTACACCAGTACAATTTTTGGCTAACATCATTCATATGCCCATGGCATATCATCAAGCCAAGCCCAATTCCAACTTCAGCTAAGCTAAGCTAGTAATAATCACTAGCTCTAGGCTAGGGCTAGGCATCAAATTCATTTCATTTTGTTGCACTAATTTCTACATTTCATTGTCTTTGATTTTGTTACAGAATCATTTAATTTTAAAATCTTTTGCAGATGTTACATGGTGTAGGTGGCCGTGGGTCTACTAAGTACTCACTATACTGCCACTAGTTCTTCGTTTCTTCACTAAAATTGCAATTGTTGTTGCTTTAATTTTATATTTAATTTTTCTAATGTCTGGATACACAACTTGTCCAGACACATAATGCCTGGTCTGACGAGTTGTAACTCTTTACCAGTTATAGTTAAGCCTAATATTTAATAGTTTTCCCATGATCCATTCTACTTCAGTTACATGCACCACCTCTTTAACAGTTTTAGTATCAAATCAAGATCAAGCAAAATAAGATTTGGTGTTATCTTAATGTAATTTTATTTCATACTCCATTGTGACTATATAGCTGATGTTTTCTTGTTATTTATTTTTCTATCCAGGTTTTGCCTTGTGCTCCGCTGGCCTTGCATTCACTTTCTGGCAGGACGACAATAAAGAGACGATAGAAAAAATGATCGCAAGAGCAGTGGTAAGGCTACCATCCTCGATCTGTTCAATGTTTTTTTAATATAACATAAAAGGATTTACATGAAAAGTTATGCATAGGGCCAGGGTCTTCCTTGAGTTGATTCAATGTGAATCATGATGATAATTAAAGGCCCGGTCACACAGAGGGGACGCATGGGGGACGCACGGCCAGCGCATTGGAAATTTGCAATGTGGGCCAGTGCGTTGTCGTTCGCTAGGCGTGCGTCATCATTCCTTACTCTTTCGTCGACCGCGCTGGACCCATGCTATGCATTCGTCGTCATTCGCTGTGTGCGTCGGGCATTTTTTGAGCATGCTCAAAAGTGTGCGCGGAGCTCGACGCATGAATGTTCACGCCAAAGGCCAGACATGCATGGAGCGCGCTAGACCAGCGCCAGACATATGCGGAGCACACTCCCTGCATGTATACGCACAGCGTGCTAGCTACACGCTGTGCATTTTGTGTCAGCTCGCTAGCTTTTCCAAAATCATGACAAAAGTTAGGCACACGGCCTTTTCCGATTTCCAATGCGCGGGCCGTGTGTCGTCTGTGTGACCACCTCTGTTGAGAACGTGGTGCATGCATGGACCATTTGTCCAGTGCGCTGCAACACGCTGTGCATTCATGGAAGTTGTTATCATGTGCGCTCTGTGTACGGTCTGTATGCGCACTGTATGCGTCCTTTATGCGCTCAGCCCGCTAGCAACACGCTATGCATTTGGTGTCAGTTCGCTTTAGCTTCGACAAAAGTTTTGGCGCACGACAAACGCACTGGCCAAAATTGCAAATTTCCAATGCGCTGGCCATGCGTTCCCCATGTGTCCCCTCTGTGTGACCGGGCCTTAAGGTAATTGATGTATCTTTTGGCAAACAAATTATTGGAGTTTTAGAATTTTTAGTACAAACAAAAAGGGGGAAGTAGATCTATGAATTATTTTTAACTAATTATCTTGAACCAAAAATACAATTTAAGGTTGTCTTTAAGTGCAAGTCAACATTTAATACAAGTCCAACTCTCAAATTCCAAATACTGCAATCCCAATCGGCTGAAAATCAAGATGTGTTAAATTTTAGTTTTAACTTACACATTTTTTTAAGGAAAAGTTTGATTTCTAAATTAGGGCACAGATAAATGCTGTTGACTTATATGAAAGTGTATACTAGTTAATTTAATTCAAACTTTTTACATGAGCAGTATAAATTTGTATTATTCATGTTTGTAATACTATTTTAAAGAAAGTATATCATGAATCGACATGATGATAACCAACATGTAATTTATACTCTTTCCATCTTGTATCCATAATGTTTGTTTTGAGTATCCAAAGTTCATTTCGCTCATAATATCTTAATTACTGTTCCTCATAGTGCTCTGATCAGTTTTTCTGTAATAGCGCTCAATAAGAATCAATTATTATTATTATTATTATACAGATAGCAGAGAGGGAGAATAGACTGGGAGATGCAGACACGTTCTACCATCAGGCGACTGTCATGTGTGAGAAGGAGAAAAACTCACAAGCTCTACTCTATACCTATGATCAGGTGAGGCCTTAACCCTAGTGTCTCTGAGTGCATTTGGTTTAAAGATTTAGTAGAATAAAGATATTTGAGTCTTATGAGGTGATACTCATTTGTACTGGGTTATTGAAACAAATAGAGTATATTGTAGGTAACAATTAAATGTACTAAAAAAAATACAAGAAATGGAGGCCTGAAATCTGATTAATAGATGTAATTGCCACCACAAAAATAGGCATATTGAATGATTACTGTACATGCGAGCTTGAAGGAGAAAAAAGATCAAATTGTGTGCTGAGAACCTGAAAGAATTAAGGGCATAAACTCTGAGCAGACAATATATGGTAAGGTGGAGTAATATGATATTAAAGGAAATGTTTCAATTTCTGCTTAAAATATCATTGTTTAACTCACTGAATAGTAAAATGCGAGGTAACTAGAGCAGAAGTTAATAACATGCATGTTTTATCAAAATCAATTCATATCTTGGGATAATATCAAACCCATTTTATCTTAATAGTTTGAACATATTTGTGGCTTACACCCAGTAAATAAGATTGATTGATCAATCGAACAAATATGTTCAAACTATTGAAATTTCTCCCAGGAAGCATAACCTTTATTTAAAAAAAATATTTTATCTTATTGTCCAAGATGGCTAACTTCAACATGAGGCATGGCAGGCTCATGAAGGCGGAGAACCTCTTCAAGGAGACTCTGAAGCTCCTGCTCACCTCAGGGATCCAGAAGGAAGATCCAGGAGTAGTGGAGATCTCCTTGAAGCTCTCCAGGATTTATGAGCGCATGGGAAGGTGAAACAAACAGATAGAATGGTCGAGAATCTATCAATTAGATATATATATAGGAGTGTTTTCTTTTTCAGTATGAGAAATCGCCTGTAATAATATTTAGGATTGAAGGACCCAATCATCCCAGAATATGGGACTTCTAATTGTTATAGACAACCCTAATCCAAATGATACATCCCACACATCTTACTTATTTTCTTGATGTTAACATAGGTATTTCTGAAGGGTCACTTTTAAGAGAACACTGATTATAATTTTTACAATAATAACATTGGTCACTGTGATGATCGCTTTTCTGAAAGATGTAGTAGTTTAGGACACCCTGTGGAAGCATACTATTTGGATAATTGCACATTCCAGAAAGTCCTTGCTTTACACTTTCCTTCTGGGTAAATGCTACCCATATCACCTGCTAAGGGCAAGTTAGTACATAAATTCACCTATTAGAGATCGGAAGATTTGAGTGGTAATAATTATGACATTAGTTGCTCTAGGTTCCAGGTTAATAATTGTCCAAGATAGTTGTTCAGTGGAAATTTAGATGGTTGTTTGGGGGATAATGGCAGAAACTCGAAGTTTATAATAAGTGTGAGATCTCCCTGCTTTTCAATCCACAAACAGAAATGATGAGGCAGATGTAGGATTCAAGTGGTGCATTGAAACATCAGAGAAGCTTCTCAAAGATACACCTGATGATTCAACAGAAGAAAGGTGACCATTTGGATCATACCTTTTGTTCCATTTGAAGATTAATATCATGTATTAATGTTGATAAAATTTGATTTATATCAAGACAATTACCCCCCCCCCCCCATGTTCATTAAAGGGGAAGTTCACCCTGATAATAATTTGGTTTTAAAGGTAAAGACCAGTATTGGAAACGCCCCAATTTCAAAAAATGAAATGGAAGCTCTCATTACCAATCATGTGAAAGAATATGTTTGGACTAATACATGATGATAAAAAATTTGCCGGGAAACCGCCTACTAATCCATATATTTGGTAAATTTGTTTCTCTCATGGTCTGTGAGAGATATAGGGTAGTCCCATATACATCTTTCTGTGTATAGTGCTTGTAACTTTACGAAGAATGGGCCAAATTTCTTATCATTTTGATGATTCCAGAACCTTGCAGATGCTAGATGCTAGATGATCAACCTTTTCTGATCGATTCCACAACGTTTCTTTCACAATGCAATCGCATGACCATAACTGGTCTTTACCTTTAATAAAAGAAGATTTCTTTTTTGAGATCTCTATGAATTTCATTATTGAGTTCTGATATCCAAGGCTTCTATCAGGATCAATATATTCAGATGGAACAAAGGGCAGTTAATTATGATTTGGGAAATGATAAATGTTACAATTCCCATGTGGTTGTAAGGCTCAAAATGAGGCCACGAACGTTCCTGAATTCCATGACAGCAATTCAGAATATGATAAACTTGGTATTTCAAAGCAGAAAACTGTAAGGGGAACATTTCTAAAAACAGTGTGGTGAAATATATCTGGAGTTGCAAAGTTACCAGAAAATCTGAAATAATGAAGCTCTGTCAAAAATATATGTTACAGAATATTCAGTAACAAAATATGGTATTAATTTATCCTTGTTCAAGATGTATTTTGCTGTATGTCAATGCCTTTATCCCTTCTTTTATTTGATCTACAGCCATGCCAAGATTATGAACCTGAAATCCCTGCTAGGTATGTGTCTGGATGCCTATGCAAGGTTCCTGGGTGCAACGAACAGCCTAGCTGAGGCAGAGAGGATGTACTCGAGAGCCTTGGAGATCTGTGAAGGTGACCTCAAGGTCGATGGTACACCACACCCACAGGTATGCATGCAATAACTTGCTTGTACGTATATGCTCTTCGGGAAATTTGCAGGGATAGATCCAGGATTGTTTGAAAGGAAGGGGGGGGGGGGTCAACATTTTTCCAGAAAGTAATAGTTTCCCAGGAACATGAAATTCTATTGACCATATCCAGTTGGATGAAAGTAAAATATATCTCTTATAGTAAAAAAGAGGTCTCAAATGTCATGGATTACCTCTAAAAATATCAGAGTGAAAAAATAGCAAAAAATAAACAAACAACAAACAAATAGAATGGTCCTCTGATTAGTCTTTATCAGATTATGCCAGAGGCCTGAGTCGAGGGGCATGATATCATTTCAAGATCACAGTCTGGGTCTGTTTTGTATGTTTGTTTGTTTTGCTGCATAATAGCAAACAGCTCAGCTCAGTTGAAATGAATATAAATTAATAAAATGAATAGAGTTATGTCCTTATTGGTAGTCAAAGACTTAGAATTCCATGTCCCTAAAATGTCACCCTTGTCTCTTATCATTCTGAAGGTATAACAAATCTATCCATTTTTCTATTGCTTACCAAAGACAGTTGTTTTACTGAATGACCTTGCAACCATCTGTGATATGAGAGGTCATCGTGATGATGCTATAGAGCATGTTCAAAGAGCAGTAGAACTGGCCGAGAAATCGTCCCCAACAGTTTTACCGACCATCCTCTGTAATCTGGCTTCCATGAAGATGCATAAAGGTAAATAGGAACGTGAAAACTGTCTTGTTACATGTTTATTTTATTTATTTAATTATTTCACATATTCATACAGGGTATCTCATTCAGATTAAAAACTGGTCTTCCATAAGGCCCTGTCTCAATAAAAATACACATATATACAAATTTATCAAAACAAAATCATACATATAACAATAGGAAGAAAAAGACAACAAATTGAATAATAAAGCATATTAACATCGAAGCACAATGATAAACAAGTAAAACTAACAATATGAAATAAGTTATGATAAAACAATGATCTTTCATGTTGCCCTGCTTTGTAAAAATACAAATAGATATGCAAAATGTTTCCATATATAATATCGTGAGAGAAATACGACAACAAATATAGTAAAGGTAAGATCATATTAAAGGTAAATAATGATACAATATAATATTAAAATGACCTTTGTATTAAAAACAGGAAGTGAGACACCGCTCATATAATATTGCAAAAGTGCAAGAAAGGTCAGATTTAACGATGTATTGTTCTTGTGCAGCAATTCAAAAGTCAGGGCCTCTATTTAGGACATGAGAAGTTACAAGCCCTTTCCTTCATTCTGTAGCTTTTTAATAGAAAATTAGACAGCTGTGTTGGAGCTGCTCGAAATAGTTGGGAACATAATTATACAGCCTAGCAGTTGTGTACACTGTAGCATGGGTGCAAACATGGAGGGGACATTGGTGCCATGGCGAACAAATCTGTTAAATGAGGGAAGTGTGTTGTAGGGTTCATATCCTCTACTTTTCTTGTTGCTTTCCCTCTTATAATGTATGACTCTCTTTTCTATACTAAGCATATCCACAATATATAAATGCCTATGAATCTTTCTTCTTGCTCATTTTCTTTACAGTCTTACAGTCCTCTGTCTTTTTAACCCTGACCTATTCCCTCTTTCATTCCCTTTTTTCTATCCCCTTTCCCTGCAACCCATCTCCTGTTTTTGTTTTGTGATGGGTAGGGAAGCAAATACCCCTTTACACCTCCCCCTCCCTCCCCATATGCCACTGAACACTAGTCAAAAACTTTGTCCCCATAATTATCTGTCCTTGCTTATTTCATTGTCTAAAGGTCTGAAGGAAGAAGCAAGAGCCATATACAAGATCTCTCCCACCTCTCCCCCATATGCCACTGCAACCTAGTCAAACGCCTTGTCCCGATAATTCTTTGTCCTTGTTTATTTCATTGTCTGTAGGTCTGAAGGACGAAGCAAGAGAAATCTACAAGAGAGCATTGGCACTAGCTGAGAAAGAAGGTGATCGGGAAGCAGTCATCACCATTCGAGCAAACTTGCAGAAGGTCTTATGACAAAGTCCCACGGCATGATATTCTATCTTTATAGACGGTCTCCCCATTCAGATATGGAAAATTGTATGTCTTATGACAGCATCCAATAGCAGGATACTATATCGTGGGGTCAGTGACCCAAAGTCGGAACTCCATTTTAGCCATTTTGAGAAAAAGTGGTTTATGTGTCACTGAGCACTTGGGCCTTAAGAAGTTAAGGCTATGCTTCACTAGCCATTGACTTCAATGGGGGTGTTGGGTGCAGTTAAGTCTTTGTGTTTCCTGGAAAGCCCACATTTTTCTGAACATTTTGATATCAAATACTCATTTTGGCAAAATATGGAGTTACGTCTTTGTGTCACTGAATCCTTGATATCTGTTTGTTGGGAAGCATTCATCATCATATGAGCTAGCCTACAGAAAGTCTTGTGACAAATACTGGTAGTATGATCCTAAATCTCTATCAGGAGGCAGTGATCATCATCAGACCTTATCTGCAGAATTTCTTATGCCAACCACCGATAGTATGATACTGCATGTATATCTTTATATTGGGAGGCAGTGATTTACAACAGTGGAAACCTGCAGAAAGTCTTATTATGACGAAACATCCAGTAGCATAATATTTATACTTCTGTGGACTATCTCAGTATTGAGATGTGGAATTTTTAAAGTTGAATTTCATTGTTTTAACGCTTTAGTGGCACAATGGCTTTTGCATCGTTTTCATGTATTTAAGAACTCAATAAGGAATCAAGGTTAATAAAACTACTTAGTTCTTGTATAGCGCAAAGCACATATTTATCTTTGTGCATTTCCAAAGCGCTTTCGATTATTACCCTGGCTCATATGTTTTTATTTTAATGAATACAATGTATTTGTACAGGAGGGGTCTATTCTGCATGGGAAAACTAACAAGTGAAATCTAAAGCCAAAGAAGATGGAGTCAAGTTCACAATGACTTGCTTTTCAGTCATGAGCCGTTTTAGACCCAGTTTGACAGAATTGAATTGTACATGTGCATTGTGAATGTTTCCTCATGTAGAATGACATGAAGATTTTATGAAGTCTATTTTAGATTTATAAGAACAAGAGAGATCTCAAATGAAAAGCCATGTTGAAGGAAATGAATAAAATAATCTCCATTGCTTTGACAATAAATCAGATTTTTATGAAGACATTACAGAAAAAAGTGGTCTATGCTCGTTTTTGCTGCACAGTTTCCCACCCCTCCCCCTCTCTCTGTCCCTTCCTTCCTCTCTCTCTCTCTCATATCTTTCTGAATCAAACTTTTTAAGTCCCTTATATTTCTGTATCTCTCCTTTTCCTTCTTCATCTCCTTCTTCAGCTGTCACTTGACTCACTTGCCTTTTCTCGTGTTTGGCCGGCCAACACTGAACAATCATACCGGTAGTTCTACATTTTTCTTGTAAAAGTTTCCTGTATAAATCCACCCCATGCATGTTCCATTTCTGTGTATGAAAATCGAACATGAAATTGTAAAAAATGCAATTGACATACAACGCACATTACACAGGTTTTTAATATAGAATACTTCACAATTTTATTCATAAAACTTCTAACAAATAATTAAATATTGGAGTACTCCAATACAATAGCAAACAAGAAATGGATGTGCGAACATATTCTCCAGCAACAACTGCTCTGGACTTTATTCTGCCAAAGATATTGGGTTAGGATTGCAATCAGGTATTAGGTTAGGTGTAGGTTAGGGTTGGGTTCAATGTTCGGTCCAGGTTAGAATGATGAATTCTGTTAGTGTATAATATTGACTGAGGAGCAATTGTTGCAGGAGCATGTGTTGTACAACCAAGAAATGATGGCAAAACTTTCTATAATTTCAAGTTCACTAAAATAAAATATCCCTGCAGCAGTAATGATATTAAATTCCCAATTCCCTAATTAATTCTCACATTTAGTTGAAGAAGGGACTTAAAGGAAATAATCAAAAACATCAAACAAATTTACAATGAATATTTAAAACCACAAGAATATTATATCAAATAATTTTAAATGTAAAGTACATGTCTATAGTTCAATAGTGTTCATCATCTCGTTGTGAGAAAAATGGAATTATGACAGAATAAAACAAATTTACAATGAATACTTGAACAAGGCAAATGCAACTGTCTCCAATATACGTTTGCCTAAGTACAGTTAAGTTCATGGCTTGAATTATTCTTGGAATATCACGATGTAAGCAAAAAGGCTGTACTCAAATGTCTATTGATCTTTACAACCTTTAACCTGATAATCCGAAAATATGATCGCTTGTCTTCCTATAGTGATGCATACTAGTTTCATGCTTCAAGTTCACAGCAAAAATAGCTTTAATTAGTTATTGATTTGGCCATACTAGGTTAAAAACAACCAAATCACTTTAACTTCATGTAAATTCACTTGCTGACCCTTGATATTTAATCAATTTGCTTCACTATGGTGATGCACATTAATACCCAGTTTGAAGTTCATGGCTCAAATCTTTCTTGAGACATTGCATTAACAGGGATATAAATACAATGATATTTACTCCATGATCAACAAAACAAAATGATTCATAGACAGTTTCTATTTAAACCAAAAAATATTAAAAATGCAACTTCAAATAAAAGGAATGTGCAATACCATCCCATCAATTTGGAACAGCCAATATAATACATGAGAAATTTCACAACATTTACATTATTTCAGACGTGTGTCAACAAGAATCATATATATGATATATTTGATGGTTTGTTACATCTACTAATTGAACAACTACAAACAATATCACTTTAATATATTCAAAAGAATTGTTATGTCCATACTGAATAAGTACAACAAAAATAAATCTAAAATAAAAATTATATCCACCACAATATAACAAACATTTCACAAATTAACATTGCAATTTAAACTAGAATTTTGTAAAAAGTGATAAAGAAAATTTTAAATCTCTATTGTTAGCGTTGATTGAAATGGCAAGCTGGTTTATCAATTTTGAAATGGACATATACTGTATCATAGAACAATATCAATATGAACTACATGTATGTTTTGCCTAAAGACTGAAAAGATGGGTTCGCAGCATATTTTTGTGTGATATATCTATGTACATGCATTTGTAAAATTAGTGGTACTCACTGTATGGATTGAATAACATATATACCACACCATTATGAAAAGAAAGGCTTCTTATAAGCGCACTTCCGATTTATACAAAACAATTGACGATCAACCTCCAAAAGTTGTTGACACAAGATAGACAATCACTGCCCAGTGCATAAACTGAATGTAATTATGGCTATTGATATTAATTCATTAATATGAGCATCGATTATTATCAATAATCAATTATTAATCATAATTTCAAGACATATAATGGCCTTCACCGTAACTTCACAAATTTCAAGCATTTACAAGGAATTTACAGCAAAACTTACCGGTAAGTCTTATTGATGTACATGTATAAAATACAGAAAGGAGGATAAGGCTAAAAGAAACACCCTGAAATATATTGAGGTGAAGTGGTAAACTAGCAATGCCCAATGTACAATTTAATGTATAACGTCCAATAGTTGTAACTGTACAAATTTAAATTTGAAAACAATTTTAGGCCACCGAGACCGACACCAGTCTTACAACATAATTACAATTACATCATCCCCAGTAGCCATAAATGTGGAGTTGATCTGGCACGTGACTGGGTTATAATGATGTAGAGAATAGATAGATGGAGATAAGACTTATGTTCTTGTTGGTAATAGAAGGGAATAATAACAAGTCATGGCATACATATTTGGTCTTTTCGATATACAAAATGCTTCTTGAAAGAATTATGGTAAGAATTCTGAGCATCTTGAAGTATCTGATAATGATAAATTGAGAACAGGCATGGTATACACATTTGATCTATTTTGATGTACAAACACTCCTGAAAAAAGTAATAGATTAATGGTTCTAAATGCTTCTTGAAAGAAATATGGTAAGAATTTTGAGCACCTTGAAGTATCTAGGCTCGCGATACCATGACAGGTTTTCACATACACATATCCGGCAACTAAACCATGAACATGACCGTATATATACTCCCAGAAAATAAATTGAAGGGCACTTTCAATAGCCTATTGCATTGCATACAGCAAACATGTTGGGATTATGTAATATTTCATTGTAATAATTGCACATTTCAAAAAGTGATGCATATGGCTATTGGAAATTACCTGAGGTTGATGTTTCAAGTCTTTTTGATCCTGTTCAAAATAATTATAATAATTTTGATTTATATAGCGCTTAATACGAAACAATGTGTCTAAGTGCTTTACAGATATTATTGCCCCAGTTCATGTGCATTGTGCACCATCTCCACTCCCTAGGGAGTATTCCTACCATATGGTCACTTTAGTCATTGACAAACAGCAGAATAAATCATAGTGACAATTCTGGACCCTTCAGCAAAAAATATCTCTTGTTTTTTCCATCATGCATTGTATTTATATGTTACATCAAAATTAATTGTAATGCAACTATTGAATGAAGGAGATACAATTGATTTTGATTTTGTGGAGATACACTCAATCATAGCTCTTTATGTTACATGGCCCTGAGCTTATAGTTTTATACCTGTGTGAATGAATGCATGAAGTTCTTGAACATTGTACATTTGTCGGCCACTTCACTGACCAACAAAGAAACAGAATGGGTGATGCAAACGCTGGTGATGATCAGGGCTCATAGTTTTGAAGCAGTCTGCATAGTAATGTCTCGAATCTGTATGAGGGACTGAGTTACATGCTTGAAAATTGCATGATTGTCTGTCTCTGAGCTGTTCTTGTATGTCACCACAGCGAACTCAATCCTAGAAAGAAAAAAAAAAGAGACCAACTAGGATTATCTTGCTTATCATCAGCGAAATTCTGTTCCATATTCTATTTGGCCAAAGCATTTAAGCAGAGAAGGTGTATGTATACCCTAATGGTTTAAAGGGATTGGGTAACTTTGTCTCAGATTCTGAAACAAAATTCTGGATTTAGCTCATGCTGCAATGATAATTATATACCTTTAGGTCAGTCAGGAACCCAATGATTTTTACAAGCCGATTGCCTGTCTGATTTTCAAGATATTTATGATTGGAATTACAAATTTTGACAACCGTTAACATTACAGTCTATTGGGGAAAACGAGTATGGTAAAACCGGTCACTCAATTTTTAAAAATTTTTGAAGGCACTTATTGATAATTTTGAAACGCAATTTTTTTACGGCTTCAATATTACGCCATATCACAGACACTAATAACACGTAGGGCCGTGTATCTCAGATTTAACATTGTTAAACGATCCCTTTAAGGGAAGGTGTATGTATACCCTAATGGTTTAGCTGGACTGGCTAGGACAGCATGGTGGTAAATGCTTAAACCCCTAATAATAATGAGGTGCTATTAAAAGCATACCGGTACTACAAGTAATTTCTCCTCACCAGGAACCCATTCCCAGAGCTACTAACCTTGTGCGACCAAAAAAAGGAACCATGATGATGACCATGCGCAGCACTTCCAATGCAGACATTTCCATTCCTCATGCTGTTTTTTTTCCATACAAGCAGATATTTTTTTGTGGTTATTTTGGTATTATCGGCATTTCATTCTTTTTGAGAAAATTTTTATCTTTAAGTATGTTTTAAACTTAGTTTTCTATTGAATTTGTGATCAAATCAACATTTTAGGGCAGTTGTTTGACATGTGGTATGTAAAAAAAAAAAGTTTAAAAAAAACGTATTTTATGAAGAAAAAACGTACTAGCGTAATTTGGAGGAAAAAAGAGTAATTCCGGCAAAAACGGAATGGTTGGCAGCTCTGCATTCCTTTCATCTATGTCGAGAGTGGCAAAACGTAGATGAAAGTGTTTTCAATAGACGCTAGCTAGGGATTTGAACCCCAAACTGTTTGTAAGACAAATGCTCCAGTGAAAATTACTCTCCGGTGACAGTGAAAATTTCTGAACCTAACTGAATTCATATTTTACCTAACCTTAACCCTGCATTTAAACCTAACCTAAACCCAATGACAACCATGATCTTAGACCTGTATCTGTGACAAAGCAAAGCCCATAGCCCATGTTGCTGGCCAGAACAGGGACCCATTTCACAAAGCGTTTTTTCAATGACAAATGACAAAAATCAGTGACAATTCTGCTGATAACCAATCAGAACCAAGGATTTCAGTAGCTTATAACAAAGACTGTCATTTGTCACTGATGACAAGTTTTGTGAAATGTCCCCCAGGTGTTGGATCACCCATATACCAAGAGGTCTATAGTCCCATGAGCTATCAGCTAGGAAATGATTGCCTGGTACTTACTTGTCTGTGAGGATGCGATAGCTGAAGAAGTATCCATCCTGACACATGGGTGGCACCATACCAAGGCATGGCTTGTACCCTGATAGGCTGGTAGAAAGAACAAAGTTACCCCCTCCTCCACTGGAATGAAAAACAGTGAGCAAAGAACATTGATGAAAACATGTTTATGGTGGTTCACATGCAGCCAGTAAACCTAAATATATGTGAGACTAGGAAACCTAATATGGGTGCACCATACCAAGGCATGGCTTGTACCCTGATAGGCTGGTAAAGTTACCCCCTCCTCCACTGGAATGAAAAAGAGTGAGTAGAGTACATTGAAGAAAACATGTCTATATGGTTGTATGCAAGCAGCCAGGAAACCTAAATATATGAGAGATTCAGAAACCTACTATCGGGCCCGGCCCAACCCCCCCCCCCCCCCACTCCGGGGTCGGAGGGACCGCGTGCGTGTTCCCAAAATGCCTGGTAAATCGGTACATTTCATGCACCAAAGTCCGGCTCGTAGTACACAAAAATCTGGCCTGTATTGACTTTACAAGCCAGACTTAGGGGGGTGTTTTCAAAAGGAGGGAACATGCATACACGTGCATACGTGCATACACATGCATATACGCGTGCTATTGGGGCATCGGGTAAGTCTTATGCAACAGGGTCCTGATGTCTGGAGTTGGCATTTCATCTCCTCTGAGATAAGACTCACCTAACATTCATCTATCCATGCTTTCATACAAATATATTTAAAAAGTGACCTTTGACCAATGAACCTTGACCTCCTACCCTTTGAATAACATGAATCTTGATAGATGTCTGGAGGTGGCATTCCCATCTCTTCTTCAAACGGCCTTCATTTATTAATGCATTCATACAAAGGTATTTAAAAATTGACCTTTGACCCATGAACCTTGACCTCATTACCTTTTGACGAACCCTGGATCTAGGAAGATTTCTGGAGGGGGAATTCCCATCTCATCTGAGATGAAGTAGAGACCTAGGAGATGTCTGTCACATCCTTTGTTCTGCATGGCATCGCTCATTGATTCAAAGTGCTTGATGTACGCTGCCTTGAAGAGTTCAACTTGCTCTGCTCTCTGCAAGTTATTAATAATAATCATAACATTCCGGATTAAATATAAAGGTGAGTTCTGGTAATGCAATTGCATTGTGAAAGAAAAGATGTGGAATGGATCAAAAACAGTTGATCATGTAGCATGTACTGTAAGTATTGGTGTGCACTGCAAGGTCCTGGAGTCATCAAAATCATAATGCATTTGACCCAGTCTTGATAAAGTAACAAACACTGTACACAGAAAGATGTATATGGGACTACACAAATGGTGTCGGGGGCTAGCTAACCTTGATTTCCTCATTACTCAGCCAGTATACATTTTCTTCCAAAATTGTTTGGCCCATGAAATTTATTTGTAATCTTGAACATTCAGTGTAAGTCTTGTTTGATTCTGTGAAAATTCATTTTCTTTTTTTTACCAGAACTCAAGTTTATCTTTAATGTTGTGTGTTATAAGTGATATCTGTCTCATCTTCTGTTCTGCATGAGACCACTCCTTATTGAGAAGTGTTTGAGGTATGCTGCCTTCAAGAGTTCAGCCTGCTCTGTTTCCTGTATCCAGTAGAGTAGAGGAGTAGAGGTGTCGTGGTCCAATGGATATGTCACCACGACACTAAAGTCTTTTGGCAAGATATTAATATACATTTGCCACACTCAACCCAGGTGAGGTAAATTCCTTGAATGCTTGAGTGCCTTTTCATGGTAGCTTGGCTATAATATTATGATTGCAGTGCCCTAAGGGAGAATTTTTTAAAAAAAATTCTGCTTTTATGGACTTACCCTTTAGAAAGTTGATGCTTTGAATAAAAATATCATATTTTCATTTCATAATGTGTTGTTAAAAGATATATCTAACAACCCTTTTTTTTAAACTCACTGTTGCATTTGGATCCATCATTGCCTTGCACCAAGCCAGTGATTCTGAAGAGCATGACCTGCATGTCTCTGTACGGCCGTGGTTGAACTGCCTTGTGGTAGCCGTCTCGTATGTTGCAGCAGGCCTGTACGGGAGAAGATCGTAGGATTAACTGTTTGTAGAGCAAATGAATGAATAAATCAATTAAAGTTGCTCAAGCTTAGGTATATAGAGGGCAGCACACTGAGCCAATGGGTATTACGCTCCTGTACATACTAGTGTCCCTTTTTGCGTACGTTCGTACGGGATCGTAATACCCGTTGGCTCAGTGTTAGCCAAGTTGCCTACTTCACAAACAACTATATACCGATGTATGAACATCTTTAATGAAGGAGTAGATTCAAAAATATGTAAATAAGCAAGAACTAACTAACTACATGAATAAATTAATTAAAAACAAAAAACAATTAAAACAGCAAGTCTAAGGTACAATGTATTTGGCCTTCAGGCATCCCATCCATTACCAAGTATTATTATTTTGAATCATGGGGTCATCACGTCGGGTCGGGTATATTGCGAAAGGATGCCCCTTTATTCACGAAATGTGAGGGGTAATGTTTGTGAATGAAGCCCCTCTCATCTACAACATGGTCTGGTCCAATGGACCCAACACTTTGTGAAAATCCTACAGCAGATCTACCAAAGGTTACTTCTGAAGTGCATCTCCGCATGATCTTTCGTTTACGTTTCACAGAGGGCCATGTAACACGACCATGACACGAACACGATGCAATGACTGATGATTCAAAGTAAACCATGCTGAACATAAATTGACATCACCATGTGATGTCACTTTATCTCAGTTCTAGTAGGGCTATTATAACCACATGTAGCTTGGATTTGCAAAAAACATAGAAAAAGACCATAGGGAGCAAGAATTGAAAATGTTACCTTCCATACATCCTGTAGTACGCGAGCTGGATGGCTAGCTGACACAAGAAATCTGGATGGATACGATACTGCTTACACCAGTCCTTGCCCAGGTTCAGGAAATAGCTGCACAGAATGTCTACATTATCCACCTTAGAATATGAACAACAGAGAGATGGGAGCTAAAAATGAGTCAAACTTATTCATGAACCATCAGGGGGTAATGTTTGTGAAATAAAACCCTCTCATCTACAAATGGTCTACCGAATGTCCACTATACCCGACACTTTGTGAAAACCCTACAGCAAATCTTTGAAAGGTTGTGTGACGCGACCATCCAACAGGACACAATGGCCCGATAGTTTGAATCCTAAGCCTAAGACAACTCTGTCGTAACCCCATCACAAAGTATACTTTGAACAAATTAACTCATGCCGCAAGATTTAAATAATGCTTAAATAATCAAAGTCCAACAAACCTGTGTCGTTCACACTTACCATTCTGTAATGAGTTTCCTCTGCTGTTACGATCGCGGCTTCAATGGCTGAGTCTGTGACAAAGACTAGTTCTTGAGGCTGGGCTAAATCACCCCTGACCTCACAGTCTGAATCCTGTTCAAAGAAACAAACAAAAATGAAACAAGACATGAAACTATATTGATAAAATAAATGAATTAAATATATGAATAAAGAAAGAAAGAAAGAAAGAAAAAAGAAAAAGAAAGAAAGGAAGAAATTAGGGGCTATAATATAGAACATACAGATAATATTTGGTCTTCAAAGCATTTCTTTTACTCTCTTACTTCAATTTTTTTTTAAATATTCTACCATATCATGTTATGTTAATTTTCTGAATAAAAAAAACACAAAGACAGAATCAGAAAATCACATCATAATGCCACAGATCCATACAGTTCATGCATTTATTCTTTGAATTTGGGGACATCATTATATAATCACATTTCAAATTTGAATGAACTTTTGAACTTTAGCATTACATAGATGATGAAGTAGATAAGGCTTGATATCCAGCGCTAACTGGTTCCTTGTAAATTACATTCCTTCTTGTTTACAAATCTTAGCCAAGTAATCAACTCCTCAGTTATTTCATGTAGATTTCTTCCATCCTGTAATTTACAAGCATGCTCTTATCACACATTCTATTGGTGTAAATTACATCATTGTGTGTGTAAATTACATACTCGGTATGTCCGGTGTAAAATACATCCTGTCAATCAAGTTACCTAACTTGATCTATGACCTAGTTTTTCTCTTTAACAAGCTGAAGATCAATGACACTGGTATAAATGGGGTCAAGCCCATTAAGGACCCCTATTCATAAGAACCACTATTCATAAGGACCACTATCCATAATGTGTGACTAAATGAATAGCGGTCCTTTATTAGTAGCAGTCCTTATAAATAGCGAGCAGAACCCTATAAATGCACTCACACATAAATCCCCAGATATTTTAAATGAAAATGCTAATATCAATTATCAATTTTTTATATTAACAATCTCTTCAAGGGTTTAAAAATTTGTTCAAAATCTATTCAAAGCCTGTCTGCACTAGTTTGGCCAGGAGGAATTAGACCTCCCTGCATGGTCACTGACAGGTGGCTATCTCATCAAATCAGCTCTCAATTAACATAAGAAAAAGGGGATCATGGCCGGGGGACCAACTGGTACCGCTTAGGCATGGCCGGGGGACCAACTGGTACCGCTTAGGCATTGTTTGCTATATAGAGGGCGCAAGTAGCTACAGCTTTAATGCTTCAAATAGAGTAATACAAATCTCTTCAATGGCTTCAAAATTATTCAAACCTGTCTAATGGCTTAACAAGTTTGATTAAAATCTTTTCAGTATTAAATCACAATTTTCTGGTTTGACCGAAACATAAATTGCAGTTAAATTAATTAGTCTGAGGTCTTGCATCATTTTTCATATTCAGTGCAATCTGTGTTGTCATATGAACTGACATGCCGTTTACTTACCGGCCATACTCCTCCAGTCTTTTCCAACTTGACGTAGCCCCAGTATATCATTTCAACACATATCATTGCATCAAATGGAGCATGCTTTGAGGTCCAAAACAAAATGAAAGAAAAATGAAAATATGAACAATAAAAAGTTATATATAATATCCTCATCTATTTCACACAATACACTTAAAAATTATAATTTCATTTAAAAATGTAATACTAACATATACAAGTCACATATTCACATATTTAGTTGCCATTTACTTCAGGAGAAAACCTTTTTTATTAACAAATCAGTCTTTTACACAGGCCCTGTATTACAAACAAAATTTAAATTCAAATATTGAAATACATAATTAGCAATGAATTACGCATGTGAGTGTCAATGAGAAGAAGAAGAGGTGCTTAGTTCATTTTAATTTCATGAATTCTATTCTCGATCCTTCACTAGCCTACCCCCCCCCCCCCCCAGCTAATAAAGTTCATATATTGTAAACCAGGAACATTTGACATCCCAACACCATACAACTCTAATTCGTAAGAGTTTCAAAATGCAAAAAAACTACCTCCATCATAGAATTACAATTTTCACTACGCAAATTTTTCATTTAAACTAATTAAAATAATAGTTCACAAAAGTTTGTGGATTTAAAGTTTGTACACTTCTCTGTTTGATTTGTACCCGTTTTATTTGGCTTATATTCGTCCTTTATTCTTCTCTTTTTATAATTCATATGTTGTATTCTACTCCAATGGTAGTTTTGTGTTTCATGTTGATTCCAAATGCATGAGGCGCCTTGCCACTCTTATTCGTTATTATCATTATTATTATTATTATTAATCTATCGGAACTTACATCACTGATGCACGAAAGAGAACCATTCTTGTTGCAAATCAGAAGAACACTTTTGTCCAGCCAGTGATTGTGGACGTTTCTGCCACTCATTGCAGCTTGAACAAGCTGCAAAAGCCAAAACAAATTGGAAGAACAAATTTCAAAGTATTTACAATCTGAAGATCAAATTGTGGATATGCCATAAACATGTATACAGTATGTATCAATATTAAGCAGATATTTTTTGTAAAACAAAGACGGTTCAGTTGCTAGAGCCCTTGCTTCTTAAAAGTCTCCTTTAGATATGACATGGCAAAAGCAGTGTTTTTTTTTAAATGATAAATTAAAGAGCAACCTGCTTCAGAATTTCTGTATCTCATAACACAGAGCTAAGTGTACAATGTAGAACCACAAATCAAGATGAATGTGTCTGTATCTTCAAAAATAATAACGCTCTGACTGGTATGCCTTCGGTAGGCCGATACATCAAATGGGTTCTAGGACACCTACCCCCTGGACATCCACCCCCCCAGATAACCACCCCCAGTCAAATACCCCCTAGGACAACTACCTCCTAGGGAAACCACCCTCTAGGACGACTACCCCCAGGAAAACTATCCAAGGGGTAGTTGTCCAGGGCGTAGTTGTCCGGGTGGTAGTTGTCCGGGGGGTAGTTGTCTCGGGGTAATCATCCTAGAGGGTGGTTGCCCTAGGGGGTGCTTGTCCTAGGGGGTAGCTGTCCTAGAGGGTAGTTGACTGGGGGAGGATGTCCAACTTAGAAATAAGTTCAACTTATGATCTTTGTGAAACACCCCCCAGAGAAATCTAGAGACATTTTTACCTCAGTATAAGTGGAAGGTGTAGAATCATCCAACGCCAACATGACGATAGCGGTATTGATTGTCTTTATGTGTTGCTCATTGACGGGATGAAGGCTCTTTAAGTGCTTTTGGTTCTCGGCATACCGGCTCCTCTCGTCAGCAGTCAGCGTGGACATACACTGCCCTCGCTTGGTGGTGCTCCGATCCTTGACATTCTGAAGTTGTCTGGAAATGAAGAGGAAAATAATTGAGAATAAGGGGAAGTGTGGAACATTTTAGAGTAGAAGCGCAAAATGATATGGGTTGTGAAATGAAAGAGCGAAGAGAAAGAGAGAGGAGGAAGATAGTAAGAGCAAGAATGACAAAAAAAGGGTTTGTGTGAAAGGAAAAGAGCGAGAGAAAGGGCGAGAATGGAGATGGCACAATAAAGAGAGAGAGGGAGAGAGAGAGAGAGAGATAGAGAGAGAGAGAGAGAGAGAGAGAGAGAGAGAGAAAGAGAAAGACATGTAAAAGAGGATTCACAGACAAAAAAGGACTCTTATATAGACAGAGAGAGACACAGAAAATCATGCATTATCAAAGAACCAAAGTACATGTATTACATACATTCAATATTCTTCTAGATGCTGAACAGGCGTTGATGAGTATCACCATAGAAGTAGAACAGAAATTATAATTACCTTGCAAACTCTCTTGAGCTGACAAGCTTTCCCCTACTATCAAATGGGTCTACTCTGAACAGATGGCCGTTGCAGCTTACAATCAAATGATTAGGACAAGATCCTTCCCTTTCTGAAGAATAACAAATGCAAAAGCAAACAAACAAATCAGGAGTTTTAATGAGATATTGGTATGTATTTGATGTATCAAATTTCTTTCCTTTTTTTCTTCAAGTATGTTTTAACCTCAGTTTTCTATTGAAGTAGTGAACAACATTTTAGGGCATTTTGTTGACGTGCGGTATGTGCAACAACAAAAAACAAAAAAAGAATTTCTATGACAAAAAAATGTACTACCCTAATTTTGAGAAAAAAAAGAATAATTCCTGGAAAAAAGTAATGGTTGGCAGCTCTGTGTGTGTGAATGGAACACTTTGAAAGTATTTTTAATGAGGTGATTACTAGAGGCTCTTAATACATCTATATTTATTTTTTCCATTTTTGTTTTATCATACCTGTTTTGAAGAAGTTGATAAGCTTGTCTGCCTCTGCACCTGGTATTCTGCTTCCATTGAACATATGTCTGGCCTGGTCCATGGAGAAAGTCATCTTACCAGTCTTACTCCTCTCTACAGGGATATTCTCTCTGTAAGGACACACAAAAATACATAGGACATGGATAACAAAATGTTATCAGTCTTACCCTTCTCTACAAGGATACTGTCACTATGAGACAGGAAGCAAGGTTACAATAATATTGATGATGATGAATTTATGAAAATATGAACGAGAAAAATGAATCCAGTTACTTTATGTATGTAGAAATTGCCAGTGAAATACCATCACAACATATGTTATTCTATATAAGGGTAGTGATGGCATTGAGATGTTTATTGAATAGTCATGTAACTTCTGAGTGCAATTTTCTGATCAATGCAGTGTTATTCCAACGAAGAGAATTCAAGAACGAGTAGGAAAAAGGCACTCTAGCACTTTCCAAACTACATACATGTACATATCAAGCCTTAAGCAGGGCTCCCACTCAGCCGAGTTGGAGCCTCGAGTTGTGGCGAGCTGGCGCGATCTTATGGCAAGCAGTTTTATCATTAAAACATATTTCTTGATATCACGAAATCAAATTCCTGATATCACGAAATCGAATTCTTGATATCAAGAATTACCATTGCTTTACAACGTAAAATTATTTCTTGATATCAAGAATTGATTTCTTGATATCTATTAATAATAAAACGGCTTGCCATAAGATCGCCCCAGCTCGCCACAACTCGAGGTTCCAACTCGGCTAAGTGGGAGCCCTGCTTTATAATTCAAACATGAAATAGTCTACTCTTTGACAAATAAAGACAGGGGCAAAAATTCAGATCACCATCTAGGAATATCATAACGGTATGCACATTCAGATACCGGCCATACTGCGTACAATCCCATTTAGAGGAAGAAATTGCTTGTATTCATCCCTTGACCCCTAATTTATGCAACTACATTTTGTAAAGCTTTCTAATTAGAAGTGTTGTGGTCTAGTGGATTAGTGGACGGACTGTGGATCGCAGGGTCCGCATTTCGAGTCCCACCACAGCATCAATTTCCTTTGGCAAGATATTAATCTACGTTTGCCACTCTCCACCCAGGTGTTAAATAGGTGCCGGTAGGAAGGAATTCCTTGAATGCTGTGAGCGCCGAAATCAGCTGCCTAGCAAAGCCGGAGTAATAGTTGGAGCACCATACATGGGTGATATGTGCACTATATAATAAAAATAATAATAATAATCTTTTAAAGTCCACTCCAAATTGTATTAAGTTAAACCGAAAATAGAAATTCTTTTTACCCAATTGAACGTGAGCCCGGCAGCAACCGAGCAGCGCCAGATCGACGTTGCTCTATCCCTTATTGTTGAAGGCCAAACAAGGTAGCAGCATCTTCCGTCTGTTAACGTCTTTTGGTATGACGCGGCAGAGGTTCGAACCCACGACCTCCCGGTTGTGAGGCGGACGCTCTACTGACTGAGCCAACACAACACACCGGTTGCCAATTATTATTATTACTAGCAGGACCCGCGGAAATCCGCGGGATTCTAGAGGGGGGCGGGGGGTGTAAATTGATATATAGAGACTGTCTAAATTAAAACCACCAAGAACTTAATTTGCCATTCAGGCCATTAAAAAATATACATGTTTAGCGTCCCCGCCCGCTTCCTTTTTGGGGGCCTATTTTTTTTTTTTTTTTTTTTTTTTTTGAAAGAAAAAAAACATGAAAAGCACTGCTAAAATGTATTTCTGATTTTAAAAAAGAAAAAAAAAAAATTGTCGGACGCCATCTTGAAAAATAGCCTGAATGTCAAGAAAAATGTACGGAGCGGCCATTTTGAACTGCCTCCTCCTTCCCATTTTTCAAAAAAACAGGACGCTATAAGTATGTTTTTTTTAAAATTTGGCCTTATATTAAATTAAAAAACAATCCAACTGTACTGGTAGTTATTCTTTAAGCCACTGGAACTGTGTAGAGTTCCGTAGTGTGGCGTACCGAATACGCAGAAATTAGGCTGCTATTAATGGGAAAATTGTCCCTGCGTAGGTTATGCGTAGGCTGGCGTACAGGTTTGCTTATGGTTGCTTACTGTGTGGAAAGCTTTTACTGCTTTGTCGATCTGGCGTAGGGTAGCGTACTGCTGCGTAGTCATGTAGAGTAGTGTTGCGTAAAAAGGCGTACTTTCTGCGTCAAGTTTCTACGCCGAAAGTACGCGAAAAAAATTAAACATGTTGAATTGTTTTCGTTCATCTTGCGTACCCCTTTCCGTCCTTCAGCATATAGTAACGTAGGCCAGCGTAGTTGGTACGCAACACTACGCAACTCTACGTATTGACCCCACGCCAATTAGTGACCCGCAAGTGTCACAAATAAAGTATGAAAAATATGCTCATCTGACCCTAATTAAACGCCTAAAACCCCCGAGCTTTCGGGGGTTTATGGCCCCTTGAAACCCGTGGACCCCACGCCTATATTATATATGTGACCCGGCACCACAAAACCAACAAAAAGTCGCAACCAGCGATTCTCCGTAATCAGCTAAAATGTCAATTTAGGTGAAAAAAATAGATTTTTGTTTTTTTGCATTTTCTGAAAGAGTGGTCTTTTCTGTACCTAGTATCAAAATTTGGAAGTCTAAAACATAGTAGAAGATGTGTTTTAAACGGTTTTTCTAGACCAGTTTTTTTCGCACAGCCTTCGGTCTCTTCCAAAATTTGATCACTTTTCCCGAGCGAAATTATCGTAGTCCGGAAATGGTCGGTCGTTGCTAACGGGTCGTGCTACGCGGGCTGTGATTGGTCCGTTATAGCAATCAGTGCGGCGCGCCATTTTGTTTGTATCCGCTTTCACATCCGAGTTCCAGATTTGCGTTCATCTTATATTCTCCGTTAACGACTTCGAGTAGCTTGAGTTGTTGCATTTTCAAACTTGTGATAAAGGATGAGAAAGAGTTGTTGCATTTTAAACTTGTGATACAGGATGAGAAAGAGTTGTTGCATTTTTAAACTTGTGATAAAGGATTAGAAAGAGTTGTTGCATTTTAAACTTGTGATACAGGATGAGAAAGAGTTGTTGCATTTTCAAACTTGTGATAAAGGATGAGAAAGAGTTGTTGCATTTTCAAACTTGTGATAAAGGATGAGAAAGAGTTGTTGCATTTTTAAACTTGTGATAAAGGATGAGAAAGAGTTGTTGCATTTTAAACTTGTGATACAGGATGAGAAAGAGTTGTCGCATTTTCAAACTTGTGATAAAGGATGAGAGAGAGTTGTTGCATTTTTAAACTTGTGATACAGGATGAGAAAGAGTTGTGACATTCCCTAAATAATTTTGTTTTCATTTCTGTGCTTCCAAATTTATTCTCCCATAAGAGTTTTGAAATCAAGTTCTTATTGTAAACACACATTCACACTCTTGATATCATCATTTTGCTTACAGCTATCATAATTCTCCCCCTTCTTTTCCCTCTCTGTCTCTCTCTCTCATTCTTTCTATTTTTCGTTATTCTATGTTGGTGTCTTTACTGTGTTTCCTGCCTTTCTTTATTTTTATACCACTTTCTGGCTGGTATTTATGAATTGCTTCCATTAATTATCATCAGGATGGCTACTGGAAATGAAAGAGCAAGTCATAGTAAAAATACTTTGAACCTCCTGTGAGAAAGAAAACAGTATGGGAATTAAGTATAAAGCAAGTTCATAATGTGGTTACAAATAATTTCCCAGATGTATACAAAACAAGATAGGTGACAAGCAGTGTTATGTAATGGGGAACAAAAAGACTCCGGGTCCACCATGAATAGGCATTGTCTAGTGCAGGTGTCTCGGCACTATGTTGCAGTTCACTTAATCTGTCCAATTACAACTCTATACATTTACAACATAATAACTTTTGAAAGACTTAAGTCCACACATTGAAACCTCAGAAACATAATGAACAGACTGGCCCGAATTCACAAAGCAAGGTTTGAGCTCAGACCAAGGTTTGAGGTCAAACCTCCTTTTGTTTCGCCAAACCTCCTTTTGTTATTTACAAACCCAGGTTTGTAAATAACAATATGTTTGACCATCAGACCAAATTTCAGCCTAATCTGAAAATCTCTTCATAGTGGTTGCTAAGGCCTTTTGATTCACCCTTCTATTGATTTCCCTGTGGTTTGCTTGCTCCGCATGCTTGAATAGCCCCAAACTTTAAAGCTCTCTTTCTCACAATTTAATACCAGTAACCTCCCTCACCAGCTCTTTTCATTCACTAAATTGAAAGGGTTAGGAAGCTTCAATTTGGACAAGTAATATACCATTTTAATGAGGAGAACTTCTTCTTTCATAATCAGATGAAATCAGGAAAATAATTTTTTGCGACTTTTTGTTGGTTTTGTGGTGCCGGGTCACATATACACTCAACTCGCTGCGATCTGATCTCTCCCCCCCCCCCCCCAATTTTGAAGAACGTAACCCCCGAGATTTTGGGGGTTTATGCTGGCCCCTTGAAACCCGTGGACCCCACGCCTATATTATATATACACTCAACTCGCTGCGATCTGATCTCTCCCCCCCCCCCCCCCCAACTTTGAAGAACGTAACCCCAAGCTTTTGGGGGTTTATGCTGGCCCCTTGAAACCCGTGGACCACACGCCTATATTATATATACACTCAACTCAGGACCCGCGGAAATCCGCAGGATTCTAGAGGGGGGCGCAGGCAAAAAATTAAGTTTTTCATTTCGGGGGCTCCATTTCAAATTTTTGGGAAATTTTCGGGGGCTACTTTTTCAACTTTCGGGGGCTCTTTTTTCTGGGGCTACTTTTTCATTAATTCATAAAAGGATAGGCCTACACTTTGTTGAGATTTGTTTAGTAGGCTATAAGGTTTCAGGCTTCCTACTTCATAATTGCCTATTTAAAAAAAAAACAACATTTTTCTAGTTCAATAACTAAGTTTTCATGCATTGATTTGATGCAAGAATTGTAACATAATAGACCCTAGATTGTGATTATTTCTGACCATGAATTTCGATAATCATTTTTCAAAGTAAAATTTTCACAAGAATATCAGACAGTCGTTTAAAAACGTAGACATTAGTAATACTTTTACTATTTCTAAGCTCAGGTTTCGTAAATCTATTCACGAAACTATATTGAAATCGCGGCAATAATGATGCAAACCAACAGATAACAATTTCAAAGTGTCAAATCTCTTCGACTCGAATTCAACTCACACACTGCTGCATAACTGCAGCGTAACTCAGCTCATCTCACACACACTACACAGTGGCAATGCACTGTATTGTAAGCGTGTCAGTTACGGTGATTTTGTCTGATTTTCTTTACTTTGAAGAAATGATTATCAAAATTACGTAAACATGGCAAGAACATCACAAAATAGGCTTTAATTTCATACCTCTATTTATGGAAACTTTATAATATTGCAGCAATCGTGAATTCGTGATGGAAATTGATTGCAGTTTCGCGATGTTTAGTGGTTCATGGTCTAGATTCAGCTTCTACCAAAACAAAATCGACCGCCAAAAACTCGAGCCCTACGCTCCGTCTCGATCTCGCAACTGCGAAAATGTACGTGTTTTGGCGTACTTGCGTGCGACATGGTAAGCCAGGAATATGGTTCGAGTTTTTTTACGACCGATTTTTGTGTATACAATTTTATACGGATAGTCATCGGTCGTGTGTCTACGGATGTCATGTTGAATATCCATGAGGTATCTCTGTCGTCACGCATATCATGCATTATGCATATCGCGTCTGTTTTCGCCCTGGACGTCGACACGGAGGAGGACCTCGGGCGGAGTATAGCCAATTCCACAGAGTAGACTCTCCCGCGGACGATGGCACCGGGCACCGGGACCCCGAGGGGAGGGTTCAGGAGGAGATAGCTGCACCAATTTCGGTCGGCGATCTCATTAAAAAACAATAGAATACAAAGGCTGGCGGAGACGTCGCGCCCCCCGCGGAGCCTTAGCATATTATTATTATAGATTATTAAACAACAAGATTTCACGTACCTTCTAAGCTCTTCAAAGTATCTGAGCATATACCAGGTACTGATGGCAGCTCTCTCGATGTTGCTCCCCACACAAGGGGGCCAGAAGCTTTCCATTGTTCTGTTAGCTCCATACATGGAGCTGACCCCTAGAGGAGTTCTGCTGGTCAGGTACACCCTGTCTCGCCACCATTCCTCCAACTGAATATAATGAGAAAGTGGTGTAAAAAAAAAGGAGTTTGGTCTCACTACGAACATGACGGACAAAGAAAGCGGACAAAAAATACAGTTCCTCAGGTAGACAAATGAACATCCCTTCACTGCTATTATGTAAAAATGTGTAGAACAGGTGAATATGCATGTGACACCTGTTCTACACATTTTTACATAATAGCAGTGAAGGGATGTTCCTTTGTCTACCTGAGGAACTTTTGTCCGCTTTCTTTGTCCGTCATGTTCATAGTGTCTTCAGTTATCAATTTTTATATATTTTTTATAAATATATGTTTTGTTTACCCAGGGTAGCCTCATCAGTATACATACTTTCTCGTTGAGGGCCTTGCAATCATATCATTACCCCAGCTTTAGCCAAGCTACCGGGAAAAGGTGATCAAGCATTCAAGGAGTTTCTTCCTACCGGTTACCCATTTACCTCACCTGGGTGGAGTAAGGCAAATGTAGATTAATGTTTGCTGAAGGGCATTAGTGCCGCGGTGGGACTCAATTAACATCTTGTTCAGGCAAAAGGATCATAATTTCTGGGAGATAAGAATCTTTACAACCATCTTGAATGTGCCAATTTATATGTGACCATGCACCAGAAAAACTACCCCCCCCCCCCTCAAAAAAAAAAAATGAAAAAAATGAAAAATTAAGAAAAACAATTTTAAAAATGGAGATGCATTAATTAGCATTTCCTGAAAAGGTACATTTTCTTCAACGTAATTTAAAAATTTGGAAAACTCTTGCTAATCTTCCTCCAATCTTAATTTGGATTTTTGGCATTGTTTTGTATACCATGTTTGTCTGTTGAGTTTGCTGTAGTATGACCCTGGCTACTTGTCTAATTTTGATCTCTCAAGATTTTTAAATTGAGTACCCAAGTGAGCATTTGCATTGATAGCTAAAGGAAAAAATAACAAGATGTGCTTGATTGGTGCACTAAATTTTAAGATTATCTCATAATCCTTTCATGGAAAACTCTAGCTAATCTTCCTCCTTTTGTCCCCTCGCACAATGCAATCATTTATTCGTCTTGTTCCGTTTCCATCGCAATCAATTATTTTCAGAATGTAACTACGTTTGTAACGATGTACATTTGATAATTATTGTATTATGTATTGTTCTTGTATTATGTATATATGTACAAAGACTGTAAACCAGTGAAAAAAGAATTTCCCGAAAGGGACAATAAATTTTCAATTCAATTCAATTCAATTCAATGTTTCACATAATTCGTATTACAGACTTTATAGGCCCTCTTTTCTATACAGACGTAACATAATTGGTAGAAGCTTCAAGAACTACATTTAATGATTATCCCCAACCGATGACAGTTTTCTGCATCAGACGTAACATTCTTTTAGGACTGTGGATTCTCCTCTTTGCTAGCAAAACTCACATCCCAGTCCAAATAATTAATACAATGGATTTTGAATACTACGCTGGGAATTACCCAATTCTTTCTGGCCCTCGCCCTCTCTAACAACTTCTTGTGCAGCTCCTGTCCGATTCCTTGACCAAACTCTCCCACAATCCTCTCTGTTTCCTTGTATTCCTCATCTGTGGTGAGTGGTTTGACTAAAGAAAAAAGACAAAAAATCAAATGATTCATAATTCCACAATGTGTTCACCTCTTTCTTTTAACTTATTTTTCATGAGCCCAAAAATTGTACAATGTACCTGGAGAGTTATATGCATAACATGATTTACTATATGAAAAACTTGCTACTTACTAAAAAGCTATTAGACAATTTCTTGGCTCATGAAACATTCAAAAGAACGTTTTGTTTTGAAAAATGAATTGACAAAATAGTGCAGTGACTCTGGTCATACATTGCTTTTCTTGACTGATATGAAGATAAGGATAACCTACTTTTTTTTTTTAAGTAAACAGAGTATACAGCTATCTCTTAAGTTACTTAAAGGCATTTTCAAGGTCATTTATGTTACAACTAGGTATAAAGTGCACATCAGGCCCGTTTTCATCAGGTCGAATTTGCCAAACTATCCCAATCACAAATTCATCAGCCCCCAGTTCCAATTAGCGGGATAATTGGTCAAGAAAATATTCAGAGAAATCTTATTTCCTTAATTTCCCTGATGAGCGTATCCGTCTGGTGAAGAACTTTGAGCTTCTGGTTAATATCCTGAGTCTGAAAATAGCGGGCTATTTGGCAAACTCGAGCTGATCAAGACAGGCCTATTGTATGAGGTACCACTTCATACATACTATGGTAAACACCAGGGAACTGATAGTGATGATGGAACCTAAATGCAATGTTTATTTTAATCTTGATTGACAGAAGTTAATCAGACACACCTTTATAAATGTGTGAACAAACTTTGGCATGAGAAAGAACACCAGGATAAGAAAATGCACTTGATATAGACCTACTGAAGTGCTAACGTTGTATTCGCTTGTCGTCCAGGTTACTGATGCTAAACCACAGAGCCTGCGAATGAGGTTTACCATGAAATGATGCAAGCATAGGGCTGGAGCAGGGCAAATTTAGTGTTTGGGGCTGGTGTGATCACCACACCATTGTTTAGCACTAAACATTGTTTGGAACCAGCAAACTTGACAACTTGACCAGGATGTCAAACTTCGATACTATACTATAGGTACACATGTACATTCATCCTAACAATTTGCTATGCATTTAAATTTAAGCATACCTACACAATAGTCATGCACTCTCTACAACACTATTAACATATTTGCCTGACATAGCAACAGCTCAATGTACTAAATGTATTCCAAATCCAATCCTAGAGTGCTAATATTAATAATAGCGACAGGTAAATTATACAGATTTGTCACTATGAGATCTGGAAGAAACATTCATAAAATTGCATACATGTACATGTAGATTTGAGTACATGGACAGTACATGTCATTGTCTACCGGTATTGGTTTAAATTGCAGTTCTAGTACCGGTATGCATGCAATGTCTATCAAATGATTCCTTTGGCTATCTCTAAATCACTACTAATTCTCTTTTAAAACTCGACACTGTTAACAAAAATAAAATTTACGGTGATCCCAGTCTAACTTCCTCTGCAACAAAAGCCTTATAACCAAGCATTGGGTTTAAACTTAGAATATACAGGCAATTACCGGTTAGTACTTTTCATAAGACCTTTGATATTTGCACAGTTTGTGTCTGGTCTAGGACTAGGCTGTGTGTTGTCTACACTTGGGACAGGGCCAAAACAATGGACAAATAGCCTGCATGCAAATATTGATCTGGGCTTGCATTTACTCCCACCAAACAATTTACACTACTTCAAGTCATACCCATTGCTAATGCTATGTTTTCCATTGTATCATTGCAACAGTAGGCCTACTAACCATTTACAAAATTAAATATTATTTATTATTAACATTATTATTATCACTTTAATTATCATGATTATCGTAATCATTATCATTATTGTTGCTATCATTATTTTCATTATCATTGTTATTATTATCATTAATACTATTATTATTATAATCATTATTACTTGAAAACAGTATTGGGTGAAACTAGAAGGTTGTGGGATTTTCTCAAGCTTTTATTAACTTTGAATGACTTACATGCACATTTAGGTAAAATGTAAACCTTAACAACTACAGTGTATATAGTGCAGAATTGATCGAAACTAATCGAAACCTGCAACAAAACAGTTTATAAAATTCACACTTTAATCTCTATAGCTGAAAATGATTATTGACAAAGTTTGTTGACTCGCCGCACTTTTCTGAGCTGCCCATCCAACATTTACATTAAAAATAGAGACCAAGATTGGCATTCATTCAAAATCAGTGAAGAATCGTCAATAGGCCTGTCTTCATCAGCTTGAGTTTGCCAAATAACAGGCTATTTTAACTATCCCAATTGCAAATTAACCAGTTAATTTGTGTCTTCAACTGCCCACAGTTGCAATTAGTGGGATATTTGGTTGAGAAAATCCAAGAATTTGGTCGAGAAAATCCAAGAAATCTTGGTCTTGTTTAAAAAATATCCCGCTATTTCCCAAATAGCGGGATAAATTGCGCCCATCTGAGCTAGGTTTGTGATGAGCGTATCGGTCTGGAGAAGGCACAACTTGGAGAAGGTTTGGGATAATATCCTGAGTCTGAAAATAGCAGGTTACTTGGCAAACTTGAGCTGGTGAAAACAGGCCTAACGAGGGTCTGTATCTGTAGACTACTCTATCAAAGGACAAATGATCTAGGTCAGGGCACTAAAGGTCATTATCTGAATGGGTTTTTATCTGTAGGTAAACACAACGTAGGCCTATTACTAAATTACACAATGCAATGTGTGTGTAAATGATAGATATATGGATAGATACGAATGTGATGTACATACGTGATGTACGTACGTATTACAGATTACATTGTCAAGGTGACATTGATGAAAATCCAGAACAATGTTATTTGTTATGTTGAGAATAAAGATGTGTTATATTCAATCCCGATTTGAAATGGGAATAACATATTAGTCATAATTGACCTTCTAATATAACTTACATATGTACCCATATGTTGCTGTGTATCTGGACAGTTGATTTAAAACAGAAATTTGAAAAAGTTAAATAAGCAATATTTCATAAATCTTATAAGACTTTTGTTAGACAATATTATAAAGGATAAATATTCATGATGTTTACTGCTATTTGATGAATAATTTTTTTGTTAAATCCGAAGGCAAAAGATAAGGCGTTATATTCAGTTTGTCAAGTGTCAGGACACCCAACCCCCCATCATACATTGTAAGACTACTGTAGGATGACAAACATTATGAGAATGAAGCTCTTTTATCTATTCACATGAAAGATTATATCCCTCTCATTATTTTTAACAACCAAGATTAAAGGTGAGAGTTTAAGCTGCAGAAAAAAAACTGCATACAGTCATTAGGGCAAACAGTGCGCCAATTAATGTCAAAATATTCATATGTATCTCTGCACAAGAGTGTATGATGAATTTGACTAAAAATAAACAGAATGTTGATTCTTTTTTTCTACAATTTTTCAGTTTCTTTCTTATCAAAAGATATCCATGCAGCTTCCCTCTGCATCTTGAGATTGAGTTTGAGTTTATTAACAACAAATATAATAACAATCTACAACAAATATAATAACAATCTGCAAAGAATGGCTACAAATTGAACTGTAAAAGTATAATGCAACGCAAGATGGATAGATTATTGTGAAATCACATTTATCACATTTGCACTGGGGTGTTCGACAAAATAATGCCCACAGCAATTGTTGATGAGAGCATATATTTTTATGCCAGATTCAGATTATATGGAAATGTACAGTAGATCTAACTATGATTATTAAATAACCTATCCCCTTGTGCTCCCCATTTGTTATTGTTACCTGAATCAAGGTATTTCTTCAAGGTGTCTTCCAACTTGGGGACCGGAAGGGAAGGCAGATCATCGTCATACTGGAAGGTGCGCTCAATGCTTGTTGCGGTACCCACTTCAGAATCCATTTTCTACGGTGAAATGTTTCTTTACCTTAATTACCGTGAAAAAAGAGACAAGGATAAAACATACAAGTATTATAACTGTGTAGAATATAGATCTAACATCCAAATGCACTAAATTAGTCCAGCATGGCTCTCATTTAAGGCAAGGCCAAGGACATGTAAGAAACACAATTCACAATAATACAAGATCAGCATCGACGATAGCTCACACTGTTTTGGGTCTAGAGTCACACTGTTTTGGGTCTAGAGTCTAACTGTTAGAGCTAGACTGAAAAATATAAAATCCAACAAGAACCCCGCAATAAGATCTTCCACATCACACTCAAATACATCCCGGCTTAATCTTAATAATTTAAGGACTATAAAATAAAAGGAAAGACTTACTGTCACTTGGTAAGCTTGACGAACGCAAGACTAGACGATTTGACGATTCTCCGCTCTCAGTCTCAGCAGCGCAGCAGCACAAAGCTGTTTACACCGCTAAAAAGGGGTAAAAGGGAGGCGTGGTCACGACGTCACACAAAGGCGCGAACGTGGGACAGTTTCAAAACAAAGTGGAAGGTTTGCACATGACCTAGACATCACGATAGTAATGTTACGTAATGTTTCATACAGATAACTACTTAACATAGATTGAAGTTTGAGAAGAGTTAAGTTCAGAACATTGCTACCATCTACCATGTCTACAGTGCCGCCGCTTTCTATTTTACGAGAGAGAAAATTGTAAGTAGACCTCACTGTTGACCCACGTATTGATGTTTGTGTGTGTAGGATCTACATTTCAAAGCTGAACCTGAAATTGAATTGAAATTGAAGTGAACTGAAATATGAGTCTGAATTTGTATAGATATTATTGATTGGATGATAAGTTTGTAGCTGTAAGAGCTGATCATACGAAGTTGATATGCATATAGTCTATGCTAAGTTAGCATTGTCTTAGACTGAAAATTTCGGACTATTTTGTTCACGTTCGTTATTTTTAGCCTGTCTGATTATTAGGGCAAATCAGAGGCTAACGAACGAAAGAGACATAAATTTTCGGTCTAGTATTGTCTGTGATCAATAGTAGTACGATTAATAGTCTAGAGTCTAGACAATAATACTGTCTCAGTGTCTGCTTTTCCTTGGAAGTTGGAGGAGTTTTTTAACATGTTTAAATTAGAACAGGGATTCTTGACATTTTTATTTCTATTTTAATGAGCCAGACGCAGCTCAGCGCAGCCGGCAGCCTCAGCCACTCAACATGGTCAATGGAACATATCCATGAACTGATTTTTTTTGTCTATCATGTCTGAAGGGTCTGCAGCATTCCACATTTTTTTGTGATTCTTGTAAAGTTATTGATTACTTAGTTTTAAATGTACACTATGACCGAGTATGACTAATAAGTCGATATGTCCAACTTTGTTTCAAATTGTAATTATTCTCCAACATAACATAAGTTTGTAAACAAGTTACTCTGCTCTGAAACATTGATATTAGTGAAATGAAAGTATAAAGTAGATCCGGATCTTATAAAATGCTCATTATTTTCATATTTAGGAAGCAGAAATTATGGCTGGAAAAGGTGAAGAAACTTGAAGAAAAGGAGATATGGTTGAAAGAACATCCTCTTATTCCAGAATATAAACCAAGGTGAGTGCAAGGAATTATCTAAATTTTCTTAAAATCTTGACTGACAGGCTGATGTAAACATGAGAACACAAGAATTCCTCTAGAAAATAACATAAAAGAGTTCAAAATAATAAACGTAATTCTCTTTGCCTTTCTGCAGGTTATCAGAGCCTTCTCCATTCTGGCTGGTGTTTTTCAGACAGAAGCAAGCATTTGAATGTACAACTGCTCACCCTCAGGTATAGTACTGGCAACAGGGGGGGGCAGTTGAATTGTAGATTTACAAGGTAAACTCACTGATTAGTAGAAGCGTTTGGGACAGGACCTACCTTCATCTTTTCCTTTCTATCTTTATTTCTTTCTCTCTCATTTTCTCTCCTTTTCAACTTCTTTATGTTATAAATTGGAAGGCATGTGACATCTACCCCCAACCCTCCCCCAAGTCATGCTGCTTTGTCATAGCTTGTTTCTAGGTCAATTAGTTTTCAAAGTAAAAAAAAATGTACCAGTAACATACATAGGAATGGGTAATGGAACAGAAAGTAGTGTTCATTTCTTTCTCTCTCTCTTTCTCTCTCTCTCTCTCTCTCTCTCTCTCTCTTTACACAAAAGTAACATTAGTTATCTTACAATCATTTGTTAAAGGTTGCAAGATTTGTGGTAATGAGAACAAAATTGATATTGGAGCAAATAAAGCTCTTAATCTGTTACTTTTTAGAAATGCCTGTTTCCTTAAATGTTTATATCACCTTAATTGTCTTACTCTTTACAAGACAAGAAGCCACTTTCATTATAAATTCAACATAATTCCATCTTCCCTCTTTTGTAATGATCCTGCCAGGATGTACACACCTTTGCCTTTGAACCAGAAAACCTGCAGACCTCCGCCGGAAAGGGTCTCCGAAAATATCTTGTAACCAGCTACTCCCAGCTCTGGCATACGGTCAAGTCGTTGGCCCACAGTGATCACCACGGCTCCTTCTACGAGATCATCCCAGAGGGGGCAGCCTGCAAGCTTTATTTTGATTTGGAGTTTAGACGAGATTTGAACCCTTATGCTGATGGTGGTGCTATGGTCCAGACTCTGATTAAGGTAAGTGTGGACACTCCAAGGGGGATGGGGGGGGGGGATCATGCTTTATAAAGTTTTTTTTGAATGGGCCTCATTTATGCTTTTATAGACTTTTAGTCAAATGGGCCACATTCATGCTTTTATAGACTTTTAGTTGAATGGGCCACTTTTGATTCATGCTTTTATAGACTTTTAGTTGATTGGACACAATTTTTGAAGTTAACTCAGAAGTACCACTCCATTTTGGCTGAATTTCGTCTAAAAATGCAATCTAAACAAAAATGTTTTCTAGATTTAAAATTTAAAGTTTGAAACCATTTGAATAAAGGAAAAATCAACCACCAAGAAGGACCACCATCCATTTTTTAAATGTATTAATTATTATATTTTGTCACATTATCCTGATATGTATCTGCTTTTAGGAGGGGGGGGGGGGGTTACTTGCCTCAAAACTGCAAAGGGGGATGTGCTGTTGGAATCATTAAACCTGGCCCTACCCTGTCATAAAAATGTTAGTGCCGGAACAGACACCTTATCCCCATATGCAGAGCTAAATGAATGTGTATCTGCACTTGGGTTCATGTACATATTTTGTCTCCATCAGTTAGCAGGTAAAGCAAAGCCTGGCTAAAGGCACATACCAAGTAAATCTAATTACTTTATGTCAAAACCCTTCCCTCCCACCCCTCACCCCCCACCATTTTCCTGGGTGCACAAATTTGAAAAGCATTTTGAGAATATGCAAATTTGTATCTACACTGTAAATGTAAAATTTATGAAAATTTGACCTCGTAAACTTTGTTGAATAATCCATTTTTTGTGTATTTATCACAGTTTGTTTGCTTCGAGCTTCAGAAGTTTTACAATATCCACTGCAGTGAAAGTCATGTGATCAATTTGGATGCCAGCACGGTGTCAAAGTTCAGTTGTCACCTGATCTTCAACATACCAGGTGCCATCTTTAAAGATAATGTTCATGCAGGTGATTACTATCTTCCTAAATAAGAATCTTGGACACCAGAGGAGTTTAATCTAACTCTTTAATGACTTGTACAATGGCATTTAAATTCTGGGACAATAACATTTTCCTACCTTATAATTATTTCACCAAATCCAAATTGTTGACATTCCAATAGTTTCAAATACACTGGCATTTAACTTCTTGGACAATAAAAGTTCCATACCTTATTTCACTAAATCCATATCAGTTGACATTCCAATAGTGTCAAATACAATGGCATTTAACTTCTTGGACAATAAAACTTTCCTATTTCACCAAATCCATATGGTTGACATTCTAATAGTGTCAAATACAATAGCATTTAACTCAGTTCTTGGACAATAAAACTTTCTTACCTTATTTAACTAAATCCATGACTTCTTGGACAATAAAACTTTCTTATTTCACCAAATCCATATGGTTGACATTGCCAATAGGTAGTCTACTAGTAACAACAAGTTAGGCAAGAAGAAACAATTTTATTTTTTGGGGGTCTCAAGAATGCAAATTTAAAAAGATATCACTGTTACCAATTAGCAGAGAAGTCTATAATGAATGCTATGTAAATGTGAGGAATTAACTTCTTCAATCTCTCCAGGAAACTTTGTGCGGTACCTATGCAGGAGAATAAAATCTTACTGTAGCACTCCAGAACAATCTTCGAATGACCGATCGACCTCCAAGGAAGCTGAGACTCGTGATCTTCATGTCAGTGATGATAATGGTGAGAGCATAGGACATTCATATCAACTGTAATAACCATGCCTGACATATCTTGGACTAGGGTGTGTAGAAAATGGAAATCTGTGCTTTCTAGCCACTAAGGTTAATTTGGATTCTGCAGAAAATGATGAGTGCTTAGTCGATCGCAACTACTTGGGTGAATTTTCACATTGATTACATGTTTTATTTTCAGAACACGAACATTCAAGGTTATTTGAGTGTGTACAACCTTTCAAGCCTCATTGCTAAGGGATACAGAGGTAGCCCTTGGCTCAAGTTAGCATGAGCCATGGAAAATATATATTAGGGCAGAATCAAACAGTGTTTAGCAGCTTAATAAGAGTTCTTATTTAGTCAAAGTGTCACCCATTTGTTTTGTTTGTTTTTTGTTTGCTTGGGGGGGGGGGGGTGGGGGGCTGGTTGATGAATTTAGAATATCCCTTGATGTAGAGGCAGAGTCACATGGGTAGGCTTAAGATATGAAGTTGGTAAGGTAAATGATTGTGCTTGATACCACCTAACCTTTCATTCAGGTGTGTCAAATATGAACTTTACCGCTAACAATTACACCTCTTAAGTTCCGCTCATAACTTTATATGCCATTGTATGTGGCTAACAACCCCTGTACCACTTTCATCCATGCAGGATCCCCACATAGCGACAATCAAGAACCTCCAACAAAGAAGAGTAGATGCGAGACATCAGATGAGAGGAGTAACCATGGTAACCGGATGACGAGGCAACCTTGCCATGAAGCCAGTGATCCAGGAGAGTTCAGTGAGGAAGACAAGTTGACGACCTTGTACATCAATGTACCTGATGGAGGAAGAGAGTTGTTTATTGATACGGGTAAGTCTAAGCCACTGCCTACTGGAACCGGATGGTCCCTTCATTAAAGTCTACACATGGTTTTCTCGAAAGCGGACTAACTTTAGTCTATGGTTTAATCCATGGTTTAATCCACTGACTAAGTATGGAATGCTAAGTGTCCATATGAATATGTTTAAGAATAATTTATTCTGTCACTAAATTAAAATAAAAGGTAATAAAAGAATTAATAAACAACATTAGAACTATGATATCATTATTTCATCAAGGTTATTCAGAGACATATCAAATTATTCAAAAATATATTCATATGGACAGTTGGCATTCCATACTTAGTCGATGGATTAAACCATGGACTAAAGTTAGTCCACTTTCGAGAATACCACCCAATGGGGTCAAGAAAATTCAGTAGTTAAGGGGTTAATTTGGTGTTTCCTTTTTACCCAGTAATTTTGTTTTTAAAGAGTACCAATCACTGTATATTGTTGTGCTCTATGCATTTGAGATGTGATTCTAGTATCATATATTTAGAATACTGAAATTACTCTAAAAAAAAAACAGTACTACTTTTAGGAAGGACACTTTAATACATAAGTGTAAACTCAGATTACCGGTAGTAACCACTTTCCTCATTTATTGGTCCTTTTTTTTTGCCTAGCTCTAGTCCTAACCCTGTAAAATTTTGGTGGGATATCTCTGTCATAACATTTTTTTTAAATTAAAAGAAAGAGGTATTACATATATATAGAGCTGGCTTTCTATATTCTATATACATTTATCTCTCTCCCCACCATCTTTCTATTTCTTCTTTTTTTTCTCTCCTCTCTCTCTCTCTCTCTCTCTCTCTCTCTCCTCATCCTTGTAGTTACTTGCTTTCTTTTCTTTTCATGATAAACGGTTCTCGCAAAAGGAAGAATGATAAATCATTTTGTCACCTGTGAAGTTCAGATTTAGCAAGGTAATCCTATGACTCACGTACACTTTCATTCAATGTGTCTTTCAGCTGTGTACACTCGCAACAGGAATTTTCGGCTCTACAAGTGCGTTAAGCTCGGGAAGTCAAATCCTCTTCTGGTTGCCGCGGACAACAGATACCAAACAAAGATGAATTCCAAGAAGAAACCTGTAAGACCAGGAGGGGAGGAGTACCAGCTCTTTCTGGATTCAGTCATTACGCACGTCAAGTGAGTTCTAAAATAAAATTTACCCAAAGAAACTGGGAGAGGGGGCACTTTTTCTGTCTGTAAATTTGGAGATGTGTGCTACAGAGTGCAGCAATCTGATGCTCCAAGGCCAAAGTCTGGATGGGACCATCTACTGAATATGAAATCTGTGGTTGAAAGGTCTATGCTTGGTCTTCATCTTAGCACGTACTGTAGATCATGCATGGTATGGTAATAATATAGATTAATAAAGATTTTTTGTGCTTATATTATTGTTTAATGAAACCCTGTAGAACACCCATGGTCCGGTATGCTGGTAGACAGTGAGGTATTGCAGATATAAATTAATTTCCACATTGTGTAATGGATGCATTGACTTTTTTTGTCACCCAAATGTCTCGTCTTATTCTCTATATTACATACTAGATTTGCACCGTATACAAGAGTGTTGACGTGTGAGGGAAAGGAAGGCTCTGCAAAACGGCAAGTTCAATATGATAGTAGCACGACATCGAGGAGGGAAGGTGAGGACTCATGTTTTTGCAAAAAAACTAACATCTCAGGAAATAGGACATCCTTTTACTCTATATGTGGCCTGTGTAATATAGAGGTTATGTATAAAGCACTTACATTATTTGCTCATGATTATTTCCTCAGTTTTCTAAGCAAGCACAAGAGGAGGATACAAATTCCACCTTCAAGAGCTACTCCGGTATCGAGGGGATCTGCACTCAAAAGTGGGTTGTGGTCAGGGAAGTTAGAAGTATAAAATAAAATAACTTAAATTCCCTTGATTATTATTAATTTATTGTTCTCAGAGCAAACAGAGACGATAAAGGATGATAATCATCCAGGAATCGAGTCCTATCGACTCGTTCAACAGGGGGTACTGCATCTCAAAAGGGGGTTGGGGAGGGGTGGTTTTAAGTAGGAAATACCTGTACTCAGAATCCATGAATGTTATCATTAATAAATTGTCATCAGAGTGTGGAGAAACAACAGAGGGGTACCAGACATCCCCCTTCCCGGAGATCGACTCATACATCAGGGGGTACTGCATCTCAAAAGGGGGTTGGACAGGGGTGGTTTGAAGTAGGAAACACCTGTATTCAAAATCCATGATTGTTATCATTAATTCATTGTCCTCAGAGCGTGCAGAGACAACAGAGGGGTACCAGACATCCCCCTTCCCGGAGATCGACTCATACATCAGGGTGTACTGCATCTCAAAAGGGGGAATGGCAGGGGAGATCAGGAGATGGACCTATTTCTCAGAGGCTCAGCTCCTGGTGTATGACGTCGTCAAGAACAGGTGGTGTGAGAATATTGGCAGACAGCACAAGAGCAACAACATCATGTAAGTGGGCGTTTTCCGACATGTTGCTGTTATTTGATTCAGAAATGATATCCAGTTTATCACCCCCCCCCCCCCCAGTTTGTATCAGACTTAAGAATGCTCATGAGCCATAATTTAATATCTACCATTAAGTCACTGGATTTTAATAATCAATAATCAATAACCAAATATTTTTTTTCAATATTTCATAGATATTTCTGTATGACTTCTACATGGACTGGTGATAAATGCATTCTTTAACAAGAAACATATCCTGTACTGCCGATAAGCTTTTTTCAGAAAAAATTGTAAGCAGTTAGTCACTTTTACCCCGCTATTCTTCTTTCAAGGATCTTGGTGGACTTGAGGAGAGGGGTCTACTACCAGAAGTGCCACGACCCCACCTGTCGAGCGCAAGGCTACAAATCCGACGATCACCTTGTACCTCCAGAGCACCTCCCTTCCTTCACCGACTGGGACGAGGATGAATTGATCAACGTCTCCCTTCGAGTAGAAGAAGATGCAAGGTCCAACGAGATGAATCAGAACAGCTTTTGCTCTGACTTTGACAGTTTCCATGATGACGGTGCCGATGAGGAGCTGATAAAGCTGGGTGAGAGTTACGATGCACCTGAAATGAGCGATGATGGCAGGTCTGTACACCGGACAGGGAATGATGAAAAAGGGCGTGGCAGTACCCCAAGAAGAAAATCGGGAGGGGAGGAGCTGATCCAGCTTGCCAAGAGTATTGATGATGATGATGATTGCGCATCAGGAGGGAGTGTGGGGCGGAAGGGAGAAGTTGAAGAGGAGAAGAGGACTTCAGGGAAGGGTGAGGATGGGTGGGAGGATCATATCACGGATGATGAGCTGATGAGGAGTTTCCAGGAATGATGCAGGAGGGTCTGGTAACCATAATTACTACACCGCTGAGCTCTGGCAATAGCTTTCTTCATTTGCTATAGATCAAAACCTTGAACTGCCATGTTTGGAGAAAGTGGTACAAATAGACTTGTCGCTGTCCAATGTCTGTTGCAATAGTCTGCTGAAGCTGGTATCATGTTAAAGGGCAATCCTACCCTTGTAATAAGTATAATTGTATGAAAGCAGAAAAATCAGATAGACAGAAGGGTGAAATTTTTTAATAAATCGGACCAATAAGAATAAAATTATATGAGAACACTAAATGTATGCAAATCTCAAATTGGCAGTTCCGTCAATGGATTGTGATATTGCGGATAACTCTCCAGTTTGTCGTGTACAAAAATATGATTAATTTCTATTTTTATTCAACTTGGTTTCTCCCTTGGGGATCTACTCAAAATATACATATAAAGGATAGCATGTAGGTCCTCTAAAGAAAAAAAAAGCCCCTCTGAGTAGTGAGTCATACAATTTAACAAATTAAAATGTTAGTCAAGTTCTCATTTTTTGTCTACTTCTCTGCTTTTACCTGCTTTCCTCTCGGGTAGTTTGATATCAAGATTGAATTTCCCTTTAATGTTTGTTGTCTGTTCAGGGTGTATGTTTTGATTTATGTGTACAGGGTTTACTCCTGTTCCATAGCAGATAGTGCACATGGATTACAGGGACAGCTAGAGATAGAGACGAGAGGAATGATATCATTGTTTCTGAAAAAGAAAGAGGAAGAGATAGTGAGGAGGGGGAGGGGGGGGGATTATGCAAGGGGCGGCTAAAATTAGAGGAGGGAAATTAGCCTATTTGTGCATGAAGCAGAGAGAAAGAGGCGTAGTAGATTACCATCTTATATAGAGGAAGACCATCTTTAGGAAGAGAATGCCCTCTGAAATATGATCACGATTTCAAAGTGAATCTATGCAAGTTTTATAAAAATAGATATGAAAACGAAAACAAAATATAAAGCAAATTCAAATGGCCTGTGTAAAATACATTTATCTGCTTTTGTTGGTATTATCTTAATATTTTGTAAAAAATTATCATAATTATTGACATGCTGTGACTCAAATGAGGCAGGAATGTATATCTTGTATTATGTAGGGCAAAAAAACTAACTATAATTGAGAGTGTAAAACAGGCCTTCTAATAAATTGTGGTAATAAATATTAAAAAGTTCTGCCCTTTTTACACTGCAATATAAGCTGTTGTGTGATTTCCTGTAGTTCTTTTTGATTGACACAATGTATGTTTTATTTGTATAAAATATAGATTCCATAATTAAACATCTTTATACAAATCTAATCCTTATTGCCTCTATTTTATGCAATAGTGTGCCTGATAATGAGGACAATGATGATGATGACAAACTGATGATGATAATGATGACAATTATGATGCTGGTGATGATGATGACAATAAAGATGATGATGGTGGTGGTGATGATGAGGATGACGATGGTGATTGTAATGATGATGATGATTATGACGAAAAATCATGGTGATGATGATGATGATGATGACGATGGTGATAACAGCAGTAACAACAATAACATTTTACATGACAGTTATATCATTACAAAAGTTATCGGACTAAATATAAATAAAATTATATCAGATGTGAGTTATTAATAAATTCAATTGCTTTAGTACAAGAACAGAGCTAAAAATACTTTGTTTTTAGAAAACTATGATCTATGTCACACACGACTCCCTCTCTGAGGTAACTAGAATTCTTGATCAATCTTAACCATAATCAGTTTTGGACAAGCGCCCTCTCACTTTTATAACAAAATATTGTTGTTTCACTGCAATTTATCTTCATAAACTAATACATGTACCTTTCATACAAATTTGGTTTTTAGGTGTGTTTTTCCCCCTTATTTCCGTCAGTACTCATTTCCCATATTATACATGTATCTTTTCCCCATTCTTCAACAATTTGCAGTTGCCCAGCTACAGAAAAGCACGCGTGCCCTCCATCGATTGACAGAGTAGAAACGAGTGGGAAAAAGGTCGAATATGAAAGGGGGGTGTTTAAAGGTAGGTCCCCAGACGTACATAATCATATTTGATTGATACACGTCTGTAAAAACCCAATACACACACACATGATGAAAAATAAATGGAGAGAACTATGAAAAGGACGATAAAAGAAAATAAAAGAACTCCCTTCCACACCCTTTCCCCAATGAGAGGCCTTGTAAATTAGCATATCATTTGCTGAGTGAGACACCATTAACAATATTTTCTGAAAAATAATTTTCACATCATCATTATCCGTTTGTACAGGCGTATTACGTTTTTTTTGTTGGATAATCGTTATTCTTCTAGAGTCTAGACCTTACAAGCATTATTATAATTATGGTAGATTATAATCATCGCCATGATCAAATCAATCTGATACTATCATCATGTTTGTCTCGTTTCTTTTACCTAAACGGTAGAGGGACGATCCCTCGGTCAACATTACCAAATCTCATCATGAACATTATCATCTTAAATGAATATCTTTGTCCATTGGTCATCTCAAAATCAAGCATCGTCTCTCCCTCCCTCTCTCTCTCTCTCTCTCTCTCTCTCTCTCTCTCTCTCTCTAAGTGGCATATCGATTGACTTTGGCGATCATGCTGTTCCACAACCCTCGGTTCCTAGCCTTCTGTATTAGTACCACTCCCAGTTCTTTCACTCCTCTCTCTTCCAACAATAATTTTCTGCAGACTGTCCATCCAAAGTATCCCCCTTCTTCCCCTACTCCTTCTTCCCACAATTTTCCCTGTCAAAGCAAGATTCTCTAGGCCTTCTTTACGTCTAATGTGACCCATGAACTTCAACTACCTAATCAACATCTCACGTATCACGTATTCAAGCATCGTCAGTATTATCAAATCATATCAACTACGATTCTGTATCATTATCGACGTCGCAATCATGATAATCATCATGATAATCGCCTTCATCCCCATCGATATCATCATCATCATCATCATCATCATTTTCATGATTAACATGCTAAATAGCACTATAGTGTGCTAATAATATGCAACTATCTGGACCGGCTACTAGCCAAGTTATCCAATCTTCTTCTTTTCCCCCTTTTTTTTGGGGGGGGGGGGGCCCAATAAACAGAACACCAAAAAGTAACCTCTTTTAGGAGTGTATTTTAAGTGATTTTAAAGTATAGTGTCTTTTGAACTAGATTTAAACGTTATCGACACGTGCCTTCATTTAAACAAAAAAGGTACTTCTGTTCACGTTTTCATCTAACCTAAAAACCACCAGTTTATCACGCGACTGGAGTAACGTGATTCCACTTACCTCTGTAAATCAAGTGTTTATGACCAAATAACCACTTGACCAAGCAACGAGTTTTTTGTCAGTTAACCGATGGTGGCGATAAATACGTAATTATTTGGTCTTGTAAGCACCTTTATTGATTGGTTTCACAGGTTATCTAAGGTTGATGGTAATAATCACGTTACTTACACCGGCTAATCGTCTTATTGTTCTGTCCGTGAATCTCTGGTTATATTCAACTAGTAATTCTGAGGTGTCTTACACACCTCTTTAAAAGGTTTCAAAGTTACCATAAATTTCTTGGTTATGATCACGTGGCTCAAGCTGATTACTAATCTAAGCTGTGAAAACGTGATATGTAGGTTTGAAAATTAGTAATTATTAAGTGTTTTAAAACACCTTTTTAAATGGTAGTCAAAGTTGCCATAAGTTCCGCGGTGATGATCTCGTGACTCAAACGGATTATTGATCTAAGCTGGTCATACGTGACTTTTAGGTGTGAAAAATTAGTCATTATTAGGTGTCTTAAAACACCTATTTAAATGGTTTCAAAGATACCATAACTTTCTTGGTGATGATCACGTAGTTAAAACTGATTACTAATCTAAGCTGTGAATCCTTGATATTTAGGTGTGAAAAATTAGTAATTATAAGGTGTCTTAAAACACCTATTTAAATGGAAGTCAAAGTTGCCATAAGTTCCGCGGTGATGATCACGTAGTTAAAACTGATTACTAATCTAAGCTGTGAATCCGTGATATTTAGGTGTGAAAAATTAGTAATTATTAGGTGTCTTAAAACACCTATTTAAATCGTAGTCAAAGTTGCCAGCAGTTCCGCGGTGATGATCGCGTGACTCAAACGGATTATTAATATAAGCTGGGTATTCCGTGTTTTCCATGTGTGAACATGAGTTATTCTTGGGTGTCTTGATGGTTTCACAGTTACCATTTAAGTTCCGTGGTGATAATCCCGTGACTGTTGGCATATTTCTATTTTCACCAGTTGATAACTGACTGTTGGCATATTTTCATTGCACCAGTTGATAACTGGAGTGTGCATATTTCCAGTTGCACCAGTTGATGACTGAGCGTTGGCATATTTCGAGTTGACCCAGCTGACACCAATTCATTTGCATATTGAATATGGGGTGCGTGCAGATCTATGTTTTTTAAACAATTTATCTGAATTTACAGCATATTTCTTAATTACTGATGATTTAGTTATATGCAATTCATTTCGAAAATACTACAAATATAAATTACCAGTTATTAGGACATTTCGCTACTTCGTATAAATAGTTAAACATGAATAAGGGAAACATTAACTGTGAACTAAAATAATTTCAATAAAGTACAAGTATACGAATTTTTTTCGATTAATTCAATTATGTAAGTCTACTTATTACCAATGCCCTTACATTGGAAATACAGACGTACCAGTATCGAAGTATTGTTGCTGTTCAACTGGTTGGAAGTTTTACCAAATGGTTCTAATGGCTCAGCTAGACCAGTTGAATTATAACTGGCCTGGATCAACTGGATCATTTAGCCCATTTCAATTTCCAGGGTTACCAGATGGCATTAACTGGTTCATCAACTGGACCAGTTGCAACTAGCTTTCTCTTCTGGAATGTTTGCACCCCCCCCCCCCCCCCACCCAACCCCCTCTTATCCCAAACTGCTTCCGGCGCGCTTGGATCCAAGACACGATGTTCAGAAACGGGATGAGAACGTCATTATTTTGGTTCATTTATTGTGTAACATTTGCGTAATTATTGGGTTGAACGCGGGTTACAGTAACATACTTCCTCTTCGACGTAAATTTCACGTGAATGAAGAACATGATTCATCTCAAGTCAGCCTCGTAATATTCACGTGAATTTCACGCAGATATTTTGACTAAAACTATCACTAACGCTTCACGTGTTTCTGTGACGCGATAATTTCGTTTATGAAGATGTAATTTCATAACCAAACAAACACGGGAGTATTAGGTTTACAAACCATGGTCTCCAAGGTAGGGATAATCACGTTATTATAATGGTGATATTGCAGTGACAATTGCGTGATTTAGTGAACGTGTGTTTCAAGTTACCTAATGCAATAAACGTATTAACACATTTACGTAAATGTCCGGTGTTTGAAGAACGTAACTCTCCTCAAGTCAATACCTTGATATTGACGTGATTTTCACGTGATTTTGTTTATTGGGGGGGGGGGGGGGGTTTAATTCGCATCGACACTTTCGATATCGAGTCATTTAATCCCCTCATTATTAACTTCATGTAGGCCTATATTTTATTCAATCAAACACATTCAAATCGAAAGCTCTACGCAATATCAATTTTCTCTCGCTTGAAACCACAGTCGGACCATATTCCTTTCCAGACGTTCGAAAGAAAGCCAGTCATAATGGGCGTATAGAATTTCCCAGACGCTGTAAGCCCATGACATTTATAGCGTATAATTACGATTGTGCGAATGAAATGAGGTTATTTGACTCCTCCGTGTTGCTTTTATTCACAGCATTACAATTTAAGTCTGTGATTCACACATTATAACGGACAAGAGGGAGCTAATCTCTACACATAACTCCAAGATTGAAGTCGAAAAGTTACTTTTTAAGGAGCTGTAAATTAAAAGATTAGCGGCGTGGCGGAAAAAAAGGGTTCTACTAATCGCGCTATTCTGTACAACCCCCCGCCTGGCATCGCCATTGTCGGGTAAGCCCTATTTTTGAGGTTTTAAAGAAAACAGTGAAATTGTGAGCTAACGGTCTGCGAAAGACGGCTTTGATAAATTGCTAACTGATTATTGTTGGGATAGCGAACATGTTAATTGGAACAATTATCCAATTGGGAGCCTAACAATGGGGTATAATAGGAGGTGCAACACGCTCCCCGTTCAAAGGTGGTAAGATTCTCACACACAGGTGCAGCACAGTACAGCCGAGATTATCGCTAACAATGATCAGGTTAATTTGTGAGGAGATCATCTCAACCTTATACAACTACACCATTTTTTTTCTTCTTCAAGTTAATTCTCTACCTCCCCCCCCCCCACCCCCTCTCCCCTCTCCCCTCTCTCTCTCTCTCTCTCTCTCTCTCTCTCTCTTTCTGTCTCTCTCCCTCTATCTCCCGATTCTTTCTCCGGTTTTCTCTGATAAGGGGCGGGAGGGGGTCTCAAATATTTTGGAAGCCACACGCGCGTATTAATTTTCCATTGTTTTGGTAGGGATAGGCTCCAGTGTACCCCCTCATGGATCCATTACTGCCGTATTTGTTTCCTTTTCCTTCGTTACCCTTATATATTCTTCACTAAAAATTAAAATGTAGGCCTATCTCTTCTTTTGCATCTAATTTACATTCTCAATCTCAATAGCTCTCTGTATATCTCTCTTTCTCCCTCTATATACCCCTCCCTCTATTTCTCTCTCCCCCTTTCTATTTATCTCTCTCTCTCTCTCACTCTCTCTCTTTCTCTCTCTGCCCCTCTCCCTCTATCTCTGTCTCTCTCTGTCTCTCTCTGTCTCTTATCTCTCTCTATCCTCTTTTACCTTTTCCCCTTTACCTCCCACCTTACCTTTCTACAATTTTTCATTTCCACAATAATTGTCTGAAAGGTTAACCGTTGTACATTGTATTATGAATGATGCGGATTTATTCTGATTAGGAAGCCATGTAAAGAGGTTTGATTTATCGCCAGGAGAGGAAAACATTTCATCACAATTATTTCAAATCTCGAATCCCACAGGACCCGTGTATTCATGAACGATGGATTATGGCCTTAGCGGGAAATGTTCATCATCTCATGTAATCATAGGTTTGAATGATAAATTGCAAACGTCGTCTGCACGTAAGAGTTACTCGATAGTCGGCTTTGACATGAAAGTTGAAACTGCATAGTACAGTCTATTCCAGTTGAAATATAGCACGTACCACAGCCAATAAATAAAAATATTAGATAGATAAATAGGAAGAAAGAACGATAAATAGATAGATACATGAATAAATGAATAATAACATTATTAATATTTGTTTGATTTCAGTTAATTAATAAAGGAGGCGCAATGGCTCAGTGGTAGAGCGGTGGTCTCGTAACCTTGAGGTCCCGGGTTTGAAACCAAGTCGATTCGCTGATGCCCTGTAATCCTCATACCAAGTCCCTCGGAGAGAGCCGTGCACGGGGCTGCTGGTAGCTTTACTTACAAGCATACCCATGCTTTGTTAGCAGTTATGTTAAAATAAACCAAACGAACTATATAATTTATACCAAAGTTCAAAGGATTTTTTTGTTGTTAATTCCCCAAAATTGGAGACCAACATACTTCTGTGTGCACGGTTTGGTATTCCCCTAATAATGTTTACGGTTTTACTTTTAAATGTTTACCATGCTCTTCCGCACAGACATAGACGGCTGGTAGGCTCGTTGTGGAGAATCCCTTTCAGATATAATTATCATACAACAGGTCATCAAAAATTTGCTCGATTGTTTTATTTTTTACTTGTTTTTATGTTTTGTTTTTCGTAGTGCACTTGTCACGAGAATAGAGAAGAATAATTCGGCTTACCTGGAGTAGATAAATAATAAGCTAAGTCAAGATTTGATAAACTACATAAAGTAAACAATGTAATAAGTGTGGAAATGCAAAAAGTGTTTCGATTCAGAACAATGAAAAGAGAGCGGAGTTACTGCAGAAGACCACCCGTGCAAGGAGACCGGGTGGGTTCGATCCGAAAAGAATCGCACCCTAATTTATCGGATTGGAGGATTGGAATTGTCATGGTGGAACGATCGATCCGATGAAAAAGAAACTAATTTTAATCTAACAACTTTCACTGCGGGTTGTCTTATGTGTAGTCTAAAGATCAGACTCTCGTTTGTAATAACTTTACCTGTAAAAGGGGTGAGGTGGTGGTGGTGTGTGTGTGTGCGTGTGTGTGTGTGGGGGGGGGGGGTTATAATCCATTTCATCTTTCGTATTGTGTTATTATTTTGGCTGCCCTGCTGCTGCCACTATTTGCAGACATTATTACCATGGCTTTTCTCAATACAGCCTTCACTATAATTAGTAAATATGCAGTAGACACAGAGTTCACTTCCATTAACCACACCTGGGCAGAGAGAGGCAACTGTAGGAAAATACCCTTTTCAAAAGCGTATAAGCAGGGGGCAAACTTTGAACTGAGGATTCCTGGTTGATAATGAATCTAAATCAAGTCTTCAGACGGCCTGAGATGCTTATCGTATTGTCACAAGCACCATACTGCAGACTCGAGACTCCCTTAAGAAAAGTATATGACTTGAGACTATTCTGAGGCCATCTAAAATGTGGTGTAAGAATTAAAGTGTTACTTTATTATAACGATGTCATTGTCAGACCAACAAAGACATAAGACTGCAACGTCACGGGGGTACAGATCGAAGAAAAAGAAAAAGACCTACCTTGATCCGTCTATTGTAGCTTTTTTATTATGAAGGCAATTTTGAATCAATAGGTTCTCGGATCGCATATTTAGCGCGCGGTGTCTTTAATGTAGAACAAAAAGAGAGCTTGGTGGTTGTAAGCGCGTGCAATTTACTCTCACTTAAAGATCATTGTGCAACCACTTGGCCGCCATTTACACCTGCGATGGATTTGACGTTTGTATAATTGGTTGCCTAATGAAGTCTTTTCTTCGTGCCACAAGTGACCTCTTGACTTACAGAGCAAAGAAATATCAATAATGTTTGACCGACACAATTTACCCGTCTTTTTGGTTGCAAACCGCATCAATTGCATAATTGCGTATACAGATTAGTTGGATTTTAGTTATTAGTTGTTATCTCCCTTTCTTCCTCTCCTTGTTTACTTAACACACTAAAATCTTTAAAATTGTGTCATCAATCAAGTGTCACTTGAACTCTATTAAGTTCTGAATGAGTCATGAATTTGGCTTATTCTTGATAAACTGTGATGAAATAGAACACGAATGCTGCTTATAACAATTATAATTTGATAAGAATAGCAATATTTCAACAGCAGTGTTTGATATTAATTTGGGTTAGTTAGAACAAACATATCAGATTCGGCATACAGGTTCGATTTTATACCCCGGAAAGATAATAGATGAGAGTGAAATGTTTATGGTAGGTTGTTAATCACGTCGCGACGCGTCGTCACGAATTTCCGAAGCATTATGATTAAAAAAATAACGCGTCGTTTTAATTGTAATGCTTTGCGTAAATACATGTTATGGCTATTGTATTAGCATTATCACAATGTTACTGTAAAAATGTGTATAAACATACTTGTTAGAAATGTTTAGTATTCGGGAGTGTTACGCAACGTCAAACAATATGCTTAAGATAACGTTTGCTGATCATTATGCCAATCTTCTACCAAGAAAGCGAAAGTGAGGTCCAGCATGAAATGATACGCTTAACAATCTTAAGCCTTTTGAAACAGATAATCGTTACTCAACTTGTCACCGTTAGAGTGCTCCCAATTCTCAAGAGAGATAAATCGAAGAGAGTCAAATTGAAGTCAAGGCGGCTTTAATGCTTTGAAGTGAGAGGATTGTTTAAAGAATTAGATCCCATTTCGCCTTGACTGTCGGCATACACCTGTACCGAGTTTAGACCAGGAATAATTGGCCCTCCCGTAATGAACCCCTTTCTTCCAAAACAAACCACTCTCAAGACTCTTCAGACGGCCTGCTGGGATGGAGTGTGAGCCCAAAGAATCTAGGCCAATTGACTTTAACCGCATGAATGACAGCTCTGTTCGAGGTTCTTATCTTTAAATATAAGACAAGAAAGAAATTGGTTGCGCATTTTAACCCCATTGTTGCTTCATTTGGCCCCCATGGAACTAATTCAGCAGCGATCGATTCGACGTTTTAAAGGTTTATTTGGTTTTTAAGTGTGGTGACACACATTTCGTATGCGCCCGAAATTATAGTTGCTGAAAGAGAAACCGGAATCACCACCAAAATATTAGATTAAGAATCGGAACTAAGAAACCCAATTCGAGCCCCCCCCCTCCCCCCCCCCGTGAAATGTGAAAAATACAAAATAAATAAATTCATAAATGAATAAATATATGAATAAATAAATTGACTAAATGAATGAATGAATGAATAGATAAAGAAGTAAATGAATGAATAAACATAAATAAATGAATAAATAATAAAAAATAAAAGTTTCCTCCTGTTTTTCTAATGTCTCCTTCTCATTCAATACATACAGGTATAAGTAATTTCTGACATCGTTTGAATGCCACTTCATGAGCGTGAATTACACAAACGTTCATTCACAAGATATTGGAAAAACATAATTATTATCATTATAATTTTGTTATCATTTAGAGAATAAGAAATTTAGATTGTTATGCTTTCATACTAAACAGCGGGAAGATGATGTGTAACTTTCATTTTCGGAGAACTATAGCACGTAACCTGAAATATTCCGGATTGATTTGTATCCGTCCATTTCCATACTTAAATCATACCTTTAAGACTTCATCTCATCCGTAATTACGAAAATCGACATGTGTTGAAGTTACCTGTCAATGTTATTGTCTTCATCAGACTCGCGGCACCTATGAAGTCGATGAAAATCAATGATGTTTGGAATCATTTGGTATTAAGAGAGACACTCTTGATGAGCTTTTAGTATCTTTTCGCTCATTAACGAACAAAATGAAACTAATACATAACTCATCAGGATTCAGTTGGTCTGCTTTTTCGACAGTAAATATTCGTCTCAAAATATAAGGGCGTAGAAGGGGAGTACGATGGGCAAAGTTGAACCCTGTGACAACATTCATCTTTCCCATCCGCTCCTCCTCCTCATCTTTAAAAAAAAATCTTCAACGTCTTCTTTTCCATCATCCCCTTTCTCCTCTCATTATCTGTCATTTTCGTTTCTTTACCGTTTTCTATTCACTGTCCTCTTCTCCCGAGTTTTCCTTTTGCATTTTTAAACTTTATTCTCTCTTTTTTCATTCATCATTTATGACATATTATTCGTCATCTTCGTCATGTTTCCTTCGAAGAAATTATCATCTTCTGATGCTCCATCGCTAGCTCTTCTAAACATCCGAAACTACTTTCTTATCTTTTCCACGCCAATTGTAATGTTGTCCCAACGCCAACATTTTATTTCGGAATTATTCCACCTAAAGGCCAATGATTTAGCGATGTCTATACCTGATCATCCGAAAGGATAGCATTATTTTTAGTGATGCCGAGCGGCACCTTTTGTCTGTATTTCACATCTCAATTTTCAAGAACAGCTGTTCTTCTGATCGTTTTAGTTCTCACATGCTCAAAAGGATGTCCAGTAAACTAAAATCTAACCAATTACCAATTAACCCAATTATCCGAGATCCGTCACCGAGACATTTAGACGTTTTTTTATTGCTTGGATGGGATGACGTCATTTTAGGTGTAGAAATAGATGACAAGTGTTGTGTTTTTTTATTAGTGTAAACATAAGGAGAAGAAGCAGATTTCATTCAGGGGCGGCTTCAGGACTTTGTAGGAGCATAGTTCTAAAAAAGTGCACAATAAGTCGGGCAATATCAAAGATATGCCAATTGGGTTTCACAGGGGGGGGGGCACGTTTGTACCCCTCCCCTTGATCTGCTTCTGATTAATTGTTCATGGAGATGATGCCTTATTGGTGGCAGGATCAGGGGGTGGACACAAGTCTGAACATTTTCTAACGAGAGAAAAAAAATCACACTCTTGGGTGCTTTTGGTCGAAATTAGCTGCCAGGAGGATATTTAATTACAACAATCGATGTGTACCTAATATATATCAGACTTGGGGTTTGCACGCACCCCCCCCCAATCATCAGCCACTAATCCATAATTGATAGTGTATCAAAAGTATTAGGGCTACTAATTACTAATATGTCTCAGCTGCACTCTCAGTAAATATCATGTTCATATTCAGTTCTACTACAGAATATTGGAAGAAGGTCGGGTCATCAAAAATATCAACCACGCGCCCCTTTTTCTTACCCAAGCCGACGTCTACAAACATGACAAAGTTGGTTGTCTCCATTTTCCGCCACCTGTTCATGACAACCGCGTCCCCTCGTTATAACAAATCAGGCGCGGATCCAGGATTTCTTAGGGGAGGGGGCCCAACTTTTTTTTTTTTTTGCTCCCGAAAATTTGAAAATCGCGCCGGCCGAAAAGTCGCCCAGTGGGGGGGGGGGGGGGGAGTTAGGGAGTACAGAGCACAATTTTTTTTTTTTTTTTTTTTTTTTTTTTTTTTTTTGCTCCCGAAAATTTGAAAAACGCGCCGGCCAAAAAGTCGCTCAGTGGGGGGGGGGGGGGGGGGGGGGGGGGGGGGGGGGTGGCACATTTTTTTTTTTTTTTTTATCCTCAAAAAAATTTCAATTTGCACCCCCCCCCCTTGAGCGCCAGGGGGGGGGGCCCAACCCCAAAAAAAGGTAAAAATCACGTGATTTTACATGATTTTTTTCTCAAGGGGGGGGGCCGGGCCCCCCGGGCCCCCCCCCTGGATCCGCCACTGTACAAATAGGATGTTCTAATTTACCACCGGCAACAAATGTTGCTGGAGACTTGTCAAAAAACATGTTGCGTGCTTTGTGATTTTACGTTAGAGAAACGACAACAACCAAAAAAAAAAAAAGGAGAAAAAGGGGGATGGGTGAGATTGCATGGGGGTGATGGAGACGTAATTTGCGGTTTGGTAACACCTTCATAAACCATCAGAATATAAATGGATGAGTTCCGATTGGCGTTAGGATCGCCTTCTGGATTAATTCGAGCAAAGTTATCTTGTCAGTTGCATGGCATGTCAATTGGACTGAGTTTTTCTGAGCTGGGCTCGCGATGCGTCATTTTTCTACAGCGAGAAATAATGTGAAGAACGGGAATGACTGTCGGGTTCAAGAATGACAAAAAATAAGAGAAAAATACTAATTTACAAACTGGCATGAGAGAACGAGTGAGAAGGAGAGAAGAGGGAGAGGGAGATAGAGACACAGAGAGAGAGGCACACACACACACACACACAACACACACACACACACACACACACAGAAAGAGAGAGTGAGAGAAAAAGAGAAAGCAAGAGAGAGAGAGAGAGAGAAAGAGGGGTGAGATAGAAAAATTCAAAATGTAAATAATATTTCATATCTAACATTAACAATTCAATTAACTTTTAACTTTTAAACTATCAACAGACACAATGCGTCAGTTTCGTTGAGCTTAGGCAATTAGTGCATGCGTTAGTAGCCCATCCCAATGTGCACACTGTCCACTTTGCATTCAATTTCTGTACGATGTCATTTCATATGTGGCGCGTCAAAGAACTTGACAGTCGCTGAGGCAGTGCTACGTCAGTTGAGTGACGCCCCGTTTACACCGAGCATTAGAATGGCAGATTACTGGCATAGGGTCTATCCATCAGGTTGCTCTGATGTAGTTGTGGCTGAAGAAAAAAAAGTAGAGAAGGATAAGAGATGATGATGATGATGATGATTATAAATATGATGACGATGATGATAATGATGCTGGTTCGTTTTACCTGACTGCTAAGAAAATATGTGTGGGCTTATAGGTAGGCAACCAGGGGGCCAACGGCTTTAAATCCTCTCCGAAGGACTTGGTAATGAGGATTAAGGCCTTACCAGCGGGATACTAGCGCACCAACTTAGTTTCGAACCCAGGACAGATCGGAATGGAAAGAGAAACAGGCTGACATTTTGAATCGCCGAGCTTTTGTTTGTGAAGTACCAATTAAAGCACAGCTTATGCTTTTCGAGCTAACAAATTAATAACTTTCACCTGTGCTGTATGTATGTACCATACCCTTCAGATAGGATTAGCTGTCACGTCAGAATCTATACGTGCGAAACACCGCAGCATCTTACCACATCGAAAATATTATTCCATTAAAACTTACGTCATTTTGGCAGGTACACCTTGTGTTTTTGTTGCGTTCTAACTTCGACTTCTGTCTCTCATTATGTTTGTCTGTCTGTTTCTCTAACTCTCTCTGTATGTATGTATCGATTTTTCTTTTCCACTTTCTGTCTGTCTTTTCTTTTTCTTCTACTTCTTTCTGTTTTCGACACTCTTGATATTTCGTTTTGTGTCATTGATGTAATGCCTCTCCCCCCCTCTCTCTCCCTCTCTCTCTCTCTCTCTCGCGTTAATTCTGTCTCTTTACATCACCTTTTTTTTTTTTTTTTTTTTTGTTCAAGTTTTATTTCAATTCAAGTCCATAAAAAACATATAAGATACAGATTATATACAATATAGAAAACACAAAATACACACAAAATGGAAACATGTCTACAAATATATCGGAATTATAAAAATTTAAACAGCAATAGAAATGAATGGGGAAACTGCAAATAAAACCATAAGGTTCTGTCGAGGCAGCTCCCTGTTATTAAAAGATACATATACAAATTCCAACAATTGGCTATAAAAAGTATAACAATAACAAAACAGTGTACAAAACATAGGAGACGTATTAACATGCAAATATTATTATAGATTTAAAAACAGATGAAGTATTTTTTTAGTTTAGATTTAAAAGAGTTTAAGAAAGCGGTATCACGTATATCTTTGGGGAGGGAATTCCATATTTTCGGGCCAGTGTGTCTAAAAGTAAATAAGGAATTTGTTGATGGACATTTTTCAATGAAATAGTTATCAGGATTTCTAGTATTATAATTATGAACATATTTTTTACATTTCATCATAGTGGTAAGATTAATCGGCAGTTTATCAGTTTTATTTTAAAAACCATGAGTGATATACAATATTGATTCAATTGAAAAATATTTAAAAACTGTAGTTGTTGAAATAATGGTATTGAATGGGCATTGAAATCAGACATAAGACATATTCTTACTATACGCTTTTGTAATATATGCAGTCGTTGTAATCTCGTTGGGTATGTGTTGCCCCATACAACATTACAATACATTAAATACGGTAAAACCATTGTATTATACAATAAAATCAAAATACTTTGTGGCAAGATATGACGTAATTTGCTGATGACACCAATATTTCTTGAAATTTTGTTTGAAATGGTAAGTATATGAGCATTCCAAGTTAAATTTTGGTCAATAATTACACCTAAAAAGCTAGTTGATTGCACTCGTTTTTATCGGAACATCATTCATCTTTATATTCAATACATTCAATGAATCAGCTGAAATAATTTTTTGCTTATAATGAAAATATATAAAATTTGATTTAGATGTATTCAAAGACAATTTATTACTATTGAACCATTGCGATACATGCTGCAGCTCATTATTTAAAGTTTGACATAAAATATTAATATCTTTATGAGAATAGAGGATATTGGTGTCATCAGCAAAAAGGACAAATTTCAAAATGTTTGAACAATAATTTAAATCATTTATGTACAATAAAAATAAAAGAGGACCTAAAATTGAGCCCTGAGGGACTCCACACGTGACTTGCATGGGTCAGATAAAACATTGTTATATACAACTATTTGGTGTCGATTATTCAAATAATTTTTCAACCATGTGTAAGCAACACCTCTTATTCCATAGTAATTCAATTTATCTAACAAAATATTGTGATCTATAGAATCAAAGGCTTTGCTTAAATCTAAGAAAAGACCTACAGTGTGTAATTTATTACTTAAGGAGATACTAAATAATCATGAACATCAATTAGAGCCATTTCAGTTGATACATTTTTCGTAAATCCATATTGGCAAGAATGTAATATTGTATTGTTTAATAAAAATGTATTCAAACGATTATATACAATTCGTTCTAAGATTTTTGAAAAAAAAGTTAAAACTGAGATTGGTCTGTAATTGCCTAAATTATGAACATCATCTTTTTTGTATATTGGGGTGACTCTCGCTATTTTCATATCAGATGGAATAATTCCTGTACTTAAAGACATATTAAAAATATGAATAAGAGGTTCTAAAATATAATCAATAACTTTCTTAATTACACATGGATTAAAATCATCTACTCCACAACTTTGAGTACTTTTTAATGATTGCACAATTGTAGTTATTTCATTTGCATTAACAGGTTTTAGAAATAAAGATGTAGCACATGGTTGAGGCAGAAAATCTCTATAATTTACAATATTATTTACAGGAATAGTATTGCATATATTCAATCCAATATTAATAAAAAAAATCATTAAAAGAATTTGCAATATCATGTGGATCATGAATATTTTGTCCATTTACTATAAAATATGAAGGCAAAGTCTTCCTAGATTTACCAAATATTTCATTTATTACAGACCATGTTTGTTTAATATTACCTTTAGTTTTCTTAAATCTATTTGCATAATATGCCTTGCGTGCCATTTTTAATAATTTATTTACCTTGTTGCGAGCTTTATGATACTTAAGTTTATTATTAGAAGAAGAATTCTTACAATATATTCTATACAACTTGTTTTTATTTTTGATTACATTCAATAATTCTTCGCTTAACCAAGGTTTCTTGCACTTATTCTTATTTTTTCTAGTAGAATACGTTAAGTTTTTATCATAATATACCATAAATCTATGTTTAAACCGACCATATGCTACTTCTACATTACTGGGATACATAACCCCATTCCAATCCTCATTATTCAAATCCAACTTTAAACTATTTATAGTACGTTCATTGATTATACGTTTTTTAGGAATATTACACACATAATCTCTATAAATAATTTTCCCTGTTATTTGAAATATTGGAAGATGGTCAGATGCATCATTAAAAAATATTCCCGGGGTTATACATGAAAAAACATTGTTTGTAAATATATTGTCTATAAGAGTTGCACTATTTACAGAAATACGTGTGGGTTTAACAATTAGTGGCAAGAGTGATGAGGAATGTAACATGTCTAAAAAATCAGCACTATATTTATTTGAACATTTTAAAAGATCAATATTAAAATCACCCATAATATAAATTAATTTATTTTCTTTATTAAGTTTTTGTAAACATACATAAACTGCGTTAATAAAGCTTTCTACTCTTGATTGCGGTTTCCTATAAATTATTCCAACAATTATATTTTTTCCAATCTTATTCGTAATCTCAATAAAAAGACATTCATTACCATCGCATTGCAATAAAATATCATTTCTAATTTTAAAATTCAAAGAGTCCAAGACAAGAAAAGCCACTCCTCCTCCTCTACCACTGATACGATCAATATGAATGAATGAATATCCTTCTAAATGAAATAAAATGGGAGTATTACTTTGAATCCATGTCTCCGTGAAACCATAAATAGAAAAAGAGTAACTTAATGAATGAATAAATTCACTTATAGCTAAAAATTCTTGGATAAACTTCTTGCATTGAAATGTATAATACTAAAATCAGAATCTAATTTTGGTAAAGACATAAATTCATCTTCCAAATAATAATTACTTTCAACAATATCGTCCTGTAAAAAATCATCGTCATCATTGTCACACGCTGGATCACATTCTAAAGAATGTTTAAATGTATTTATAAATTTATTTATATCAATTTTATGTTCATGCAATGGTGTTGAAAAAATATTCTTAAATTCATCATCGCTCAAATCAGAAAATGGAAACACTGGGTTTAAGCATATGGGATACTGTGCGTCATTTTTCTTCTTTTTCTTCCACACCTCTCGCTCTCTCTCTCTCTTCTCCTTCCCTTTTCCTCCACCCTCTCTCTCTCTCTCTTTATCTTCTCTCTTTCTTTTAATTTCTCCCGTTATACCTCTCAATATCTTTCTCTCACTCTCATATAACTCTTTCCCCATGTTTTCCGATTCAGTGGAATTGTGATGTCCGGTTGTGGCTTATATTCTATAGCGGTAGACCACTTATGATTTTCTTTCCTTTATCACTGGGGTCTCGAATCCGTTGGGGGTATCGCTATCAGATATTTTTCGATTTGTTTATCACGTTAATAGTTTAACAATATAATATTGAAATCAATTGGTATTGTCTCCCTCCAAAAGGGAGGAGGGGGGGGGTCAAGGCGATGTGTAGTTATATCTGCATATCCGACGGTTTGTTCAATAATAACAAATCATCTTCTTTTAAAAACTTGAAATATCCATTTCCTATTGTATTCGTTCTCCCCCTCTCCCCCTTCTCTCTCTCTCTCTCTCTCTCTCTCTCTCTCTCTCTCTCTCTTTATTTCTCTGTATTTCTCTCTCTTTTGTTTCTGTGTGTAAATTGAGGTGGGCTCCTCCACTAACAAATCTGGAAGTCTGCCAGTATAGCTTTGTAATTATGTCGTCATGGATATGAGGCATAAATAGTCAATTTGGACTGAGTTGCCTTAAAACCCAATCAAACAAAGATCATTTCTAATAAGTGCACTATAATACATTGATTGATTTTGACAAAATGATGATTACTTGGAATATTGTAAAAATGCAAAGGGGACACGGAAACATAAACCATTGTTGTGCGTTCTGAAATAAGTCAGAAAGAAACAAATCATGAATCGTTCAAGTTAGAGTTAGTCACTTCTCACTTGTCAATTTTTGAACAACGATTAGTCAAATTTAAAATAAAATCACCAATTATCAAAAAGTGCCGGTTCTCACAAATAAAGTCGGACGTGACAGATTGGGCAGCAGACTGCGGGGGCGGAGTTGAATGATAACTCTGCCAGAGATGTGGGAGGTGTATAGGACTTGACACCGCTGCTGGCGATTCCACGTCCCTGACGTATCAAAATGTCGTGGAGACATACATGTAGACTGAGACAAGGGGGGTAGTGACGTCATAAAGCTGACCTTGAAACAGGTGTCCCTGATATAGCAGCTTCCCATTATCAGATTATCGGATAGATCCGCCGGAGGAGCTTTGTTGTAGTCAGAGAGTTGAGTTATTTTGGAGAATTCTTTTTTTGCTTCGTTATTGTGATGAGTTGAAGTGATGATGACGATATCTAGCTTGTGCTTTTGTACAGCCGTGATGATGGCCTAATGTTCGATCATCTGAAAGTTATCACTTAACTCAATCAACATCACGGTTTTTTTGTTAAGGCATCTGTAGTATTTACCGTATTTCTATATCTTATCTCAAACACAAATATACAAATCTGACATTTGAATGTTGATAATAAAAGAAGCTTGGGATACGCTAATGCATATCATTTAATATTTGACTTATTTGACAAGAGATTAACCACACTATTTGAAAAAATAAGCTTTTCAGTTAAGCGAATGAAAATAATTTTGATCAGGAATTGACTCTTTATTTTCAAATAATTTGGTGAAGAAGGCTATCAAGTATTCTTTATTCTGCTATTTCCTTCATTCTCGATGTGAATTCTCATTATTAAGGCTCAAAAACTCGTAAACCGTCACGAAATTACTAATCCTTTGTTAGATTTCACAAAGAAACACTTAACCGGTGGCCTAGTGTTTCAATAATAAACAAAATCAGTAAAACAAATCTTAGTTTAAAATAGGCTCGAGGAAAAGGGCATTCTTTCAAACAGTCTGTCAATTCCGTTATTTCTTCCAACTGATGTTATTACGACAGACATCTACGACGTCCACTTTTCACAGTCGGTTTCCCACCAAAACTCGCAATCGAACGATCAGATCATAATCTTTTGACACAATAATGATACCCATGAGCGCATACATCCTTTTAGACACCGTGAGTAGTAGCGGTTTCAGTGGGGGACATGGGAGCTCAAGTCCTCCCCCACCTCTACCCTTAAGAAAAATACAAAAATCAGACGATCCCCAAAATTCCGGGAGGTACATTCAGAAAATTGATGCAAGAACTCCAAGCCCCCAAAGCGGCCACTTGAAAATTTCTTCAAGGGCCTAAAAAATATTCGCCCAAAATTTAGTGCTAGAACCCTATATTATTGTTATTATTAAAGCCCCCCCCCCCCCCCCACCAATATTATTCTTCTAGAACTGCTATTGACTGTGAGGTGTATACTGAATCCATAAAAATAACACCATTTTTTCAACATGGTTGGATAAAGAGAACAAATGATTTTCTTCTAATAATCTAATTATTTTCATATCTGACACTTTCAACTTTTGAACTCATGATAAAAAAAAACCGTTGCAGAAGAGGCGTCATTTCGACTATGTCATTACCTGAGCTTATCGAGCATGATCAATCGATAAAGTGTTCAATATCTTGTAATTGCAGCTAATATCAATTAATGATATAAATGTCAAGCAGTTTGCATATGATATATCACATAACTGAGATCATATCTGAAATACTTTAAAGAATATCTTATTAGATGTTCAAAATGTAGAATGTGTGTCCTGGCCAAGTTCGTGGGAGAGATCCCCGACATGGCATTAATGTGATAGGGCGTTGCTTTACAGTTCCGTGTCAGGGACAGGGCACAATGTCCTTTGGCAAGGTATTAATCTACATTCGCCACTCCATATGCCAGGAAAGAAATGGGGACCTGGTAGGATGACGAAAGCCTTTGTTTTAGTGATTGCCCTCACAGTGACCCATGTAAGGTATGATACTCCCCAGGGAGTGGAGGTGGTTCACATTGTGCGTAAATGATTCCTATGACCGGGGTAATGATATTTGTAAAGCGCTTAAAGAGACATTATTTCGTATCATGCGCTATATAAATCCAAATGATTATTATTATCATATTCACTGTTTAGTAAATGCACTCACTTTTTGTCTGGTATCATCCTTACACTACGCGTCAAAGGCCGAGGCAGTCGCTGACGCAGCGCTGCGTCAGTCAAATGACGGATCATGAGCAACGGGCATCATAGTAGATCATTACGTTCATTTGTATTGACGGTTAAACAAAACAGAGGAAATCTCATTAATCTCGTTCTTGTTTGACGTCAGTTCCCTTATTAAACATTGTTTACAAAATATGATATTACCACGCCTTTTCGGAATATACACCCTGTAGGTGACTTTTCTTTTCACAGGAAAATTATGACAGAAAGTTCGATATTAGGTTTGGCATATCCGCTTCCTTTCTACGATGAAAATAAGACGAAGCCTCTTCTATTTCTGTTCATTTGTCGTTGTTGTAAACGTTGAACTTATCACCCCTTCTCTCACACTCTCTCTCTCTCTCTCTCTCTCTCTCTCTATACAATCCCTTTACCTCATAAGTAAATTCTAAGTCAAAATTTAGAATCGAAATGAAGATCGTTGAATTCGGAAACCCAATCATATACGCATATCGTTAGGTTGTGATTTCATATTCAGTATACTCTCCACTTATTTTATTGTTATAGAATTGTTGTACGAATTATAGCTTGTCAACTTTAATATCGTATATGTCGCTGTTCGGCCGAAGTTATTTTGTAATATTTTATTGTTTGAATGTTTACATGACAAGTCGTGGAATAGTGCATGTATCGATCTTTTGTGAAAATGATTATGTTGATAATTAATAAAGGAACCATGTGAAAGGGTAAATTGAAGAAATCAAATACTTTCCACTTGTTTTGAATATGAATTTAATTATCATGCTTGTGCTCATGAAACTATTTCCCACTTGCCGTATTAGTATTACTATACTTCAAGAATGTTAAATCCGTGTACGGTAATCAATTTGGATTTTAATTGTTTAGTAACTGTTGTTTGTTTTTCCAAGGCTATCCAGAATCCATGCAGGCTTTCCTTTGAAATATGGATAATGAAGTGGTTTGGCCTTAATCTCTCATAAACCCTACACATTAAGAAATAAGGGTGTAATTCTGCTACAATAGCAGCACCCTCTGCCAAATACGCGTTGGTGGATGCAAATCTGCACCCCAATTATTTCTTAGTGTGTATTAAAACTGTCAGTCAATGTCGGCATAGATCTTAAAGTTAAGATGATCGCCTCACCACAAATCCGTTTACAACGATTCGTGCTTAAACTTGACCCTAGGTCAGTTCGTCCTCTGGCAAGGCATCCTATCTCATCCTGTGATTACGAATCATGATTCAGAAGAAAAAAAATCCAGTGATGCAAAAAAGACCGATAGCAGACCGAGAATAGGCCGAATGAAAACAAGTTACATTACTCCCATCATCATCATCATCATCATTATCATCATCATCATCATCATCATCATCATCATCATCATCAACATCATCAACATCATCACCATCACCACAATCACCGTCATGGCATCGTCATCGCCATCATCTTCATCATCATCATGGTCGTCATCATCATCATCATCATCACCACCACAACCACCTCCGTCACCGTCACCCTCATCGTCACCTTCATCGACATCGTCATCATCATCCTCATCATCGTCATCATCATCGTCCTTATCCTTGTATTTTACATATGCTTTCAATAAAATATTTGTCCATTCTGCTCAATAAATATGTTCTTCTATTGCATACGATTTGTTTTGAGCTGTCATATTTCCATGTAAGTTGCTTACAATAGCAGTCCTTCTTAATTATATAAACTTTGATGAAATATGTTAATTTGACAATTAATCTTTTATTTTTCTACATATATAATAATTGCTATGTAAATTTGATAATTTATGATTAGTTGATAGAAAGTCCCTCTCATTATTTTGTATTTGTTATGTAATACCGAAATTGTTTATATTTATATAGAACGCAGAAGAAAATAAATCAAATCAAATCAAATCAAATCAAATCAAATGTCTAAGACTTCCGTTTAGCAAAGAACTAAGCATCATGTTTATTATGACGTACATGTACTCATAAAAAGGGTGCCGTGGTGGTGGCTATACAATGAACCTTACATTGTGATAATCGAACAAAAGGAGCTAGCTCATTTGAGCTGATCATCCATCATAATTATGATCATTTATCGCATCAAAGGCTTTAAGAATTCTGATGGGGCCTTGTTCTGTTTGAGATGAAACAAATATGGCATCTGCTTTTAATATGACATCATGATTATAGCTAAAAATCATATTTCCATGAAATATCAGACTTTTACTTATGGCAGATATAGTCCGCGTTCTATCGGTAAAGGAACAAATCTAACAACTGCTTACAAAGTACACATTTAATTATTTGACCATATCAATTTTCCTTGAAAACATTTTTTTCTGAGTCACCGCAATCTATAATTTTGAACACGCACAGTTGAAAAATGCATCGTCATTTTGCCTGTACCTGTGTCGGTTTTGAGGGAGAGGTGAGCGGGGATTATAAACCGCATCAAAATGAAATTAATCGGAAACTTCCTTCCAACCCAATCAACATCCGATTTAGCAACCATCAAAAACATGAAAGTGATATCCTCATCATTCATGGTGTTTTAAATCCCTATATGTTCATGGTTGAAAAGATGAAAAGATGGCTGTATCAGCTAATGAGAGAGGGGGAATGATAGAGAGAAAGAGAGAGAGAGAGAGGAGAGAGAGAGAGACAGAGAGTGAGTGAGAGAGGGGGCGAAAGAAAGGGGGAATGTGTTCGAATTTTGATTATTTTGCATATACAATTTCATAACGATTTAAAATTAATCCAGTCTGTTTTGACGCAGGCTTAATAAATACAATCATTGCATCAGGTAATCATGCTATTGTTTTATTATAATTTTCATTTTCTTAAAGGAGTAGCATCGATATGACCAAAAAAAATATAATGGGCAGTTTACACTCAATACAGGTGAACTTTTCTAAGAAATAACACACCCCCAAAAATTATCTATGATTGCCGTTCCCAAGTGTATGGAAGCATACACGCATTGGTTTAGAAAACGTTCTGCGGTGGCTTTGAAAATTAGGCCGCTTTTTTCAGAGGTAATCTTGATACGTGGGTAAACTTGAAATCGCTGTCGTCAGTTTTCCAAGAAATTGTCAAAGAGAGAAAAAAAAGGAAGTGATATATTTTACTTTGATCCTTAATAAGTCAGGTTTGAGATTTTTTTAATGAGGATTAAGCAAGCATGACAAAAACAATCATTAATGATTGACGTGTAGATACCAATCATGTCAATATCCTATCTAAAAGATGTGGGCCGGCGTCAGGGTTGCAGGTACATGTAAATAGTGAAAGGAGATATGCAAATTTGACTTTCTTTTTCACGAGGACTGGAAAGAGATATTTTTAGAACATTGATTAATTATTAATAATGACAATTATAATAATAATAACAAATATGATAATGGGCTCTTGTATAGCGTTCATATCTGCCAGACTTGATACTCCTGGAACTCCATATTTCCTTGTTTAATAGTTTGTTTGTTTTTGTTTGTTTATTTGCTTGTTTTTTGTTTGTTTTACGTAGCATGATATGCAAACCAGAAATGGTTCATTGCAATAACCCTAACTAACCATGCAATTCAATGATGTATTTATCATTCAAAATTTTCTACGCATTTTTGAGATTCAATTAAATTTAATTCAATTCAATTAAAATTATTTTATTTCTCATGCAAAACATAAAATAAAGAAATTGTAATTTTTTATTTGCAATTTAATGTAAGTATATTACAAAAAATGTATACAATGAAACAAGACAAATTTGATAGTAATGGCACGGGAAACGAGGAACTGAATAGAAGCAGAGCTTGTTGAAATACTAATTCCTCAGAGGCTGTTTTTACAAAAGAACAAAGTATACATAGAAAATCAATTAGTTAAAAAAGATGCACCTGAAGCAGACCTGCGTCGTGACAAAGAACGCCATTATCCGCTATCTTTCCCAAATCATCTTCAAATTTGATAAATATAGGATGCATAATTGTTTTATTGTTTAATCACACAACCACTGTCTATTTCGGTCGCTTTTCTCAGCATCACCTCAACAAACCCGTCCACCTGATCTTTTACCCTACTCTGTGGTCTAAACTTCCACACCCTAATCAGTCATATCTTTTTAGTCATCATTATACGCTTTTCTTCGAGAGATTGTGGTAGATGTCGATGAAAAGGTTTTAATCCAGAACAAAGTGAAAGAAACTCATATCACACTGTTTAGGGAAAAGGAGGAGGTATTTCCAGTTTTATCAAATTATGGTGAACATTTTGTATATATTTATATAGCTTATAATATTAAAATGCTTTTAAAGTATTTTCCAATTACTTTATATACATTTCGACACCGACACAACGCTTCAATTCATGAAGAGGGTCTTTAATATTCGACAACTTCAATGGGGGTGTGCCTGTACTCAAGATTACATTTCATATTCGAATTTAATAAATTGTATAAATCGTTTTGATTTTTAAAATAATTTCATTTCACTTAACTGTAATTATAACCCCCCCCCCGCATTTCTGACCAAATGGATTGATGCTTTTACATGGGCTCCTCCCCTTTAGACCAGAATTTCATATCCACCTCCTCCCCCCCCCCCCCCCCCCCCCCTCTGAGAGTGAGACCCGTGAAGAATACAAATTTAGGTATAAGAAAAATATAAATCGGTCAACTTTTAACCCCCCCCCCCCCAAAAAAAAAAAGGAATAAAGAAAGAAAACGACAACAAAGTGTTATCTGCAGTAGGACGTACTAGCACGCAAAAACATATTCCCCCCCCCCCCCCCCATTTCACTCCCCCGCAAAATGATTTACGGTTAAATATACCGTATAGGCCTGTCATACACCGCATGATATCGCTATAAATAACCCATATCGACAAAGAATGTCCTGTCAATGTCTGGAATTAAAATTATGTGCGGCTAAGATTAGACAACCCCAAAACCTGGAACATCACAAGCAAAGTTCCGGAAAACTCTTGATTAATTGCACGGACAATCGTCTACATTCATGAGCTATGATGATGCCTGTTCTTTGTTTTAACATTCTGTCTGCATTGTTTGGCGAAAGGATGACATGACTGACAATCGTGCCCTGTGGCGTAGCCTGGTCCAAGCTATTGAAGGGGGGGGGGGGTGCTGTTGTCATGGGGCACGGGGGCATTGGATATTGTTATTATGTGGACAAATTCGAAATGCTAATGCCGTAAATTGAGGAAATTGATTGATATGCTTATAAACAGAATATTGATGTACATCAATGAAGTTAAATAGATACCATACAATACATGTCTCTGTTCCTCATTCATTCATGTTTTTCCTTTTCCCCCTTTTTCCCTTTCTTCTTCTCATCTTTCTTTTCCTTTTAAAACTTTATTTCAATCAATATCAGGTGCATCTGGTCAGGTGTGGGGAGGAAGGTCTGCGGACCATAGTAATTAGGTTAACTTTTTCCACACCGGGCAGCTTGACCGGATGCACCTGCTATTACAATATTTATTTATGTTTTCTATTGATTGAGTCTCAATTCATGTTTGTTATAATGTTGTATTTATGTGACTTAATTTGCCAAATAAAATAATAAATAAATAATTCTCTCTCTCTCTCTCTCTCTCTCCCTTTCTAGTCTAGTTCTTTCTTCCTCTCCCTCTGTTTATATATATTTAGTTATTCCTTTTTTTAAAAATTTACTTATCAATTGATGAATTTATATGTTTATTCATTTGTCTTTTTACATATTTATTGATCTATTTATTAATTAATTTCTTTATTTATTATTTACTTATTTATTTATTCATTTATTTATCTCCCTCATCAATGTTCCACTTACTTCATCTTGAATTCTTCCTCTTTTAATCGACATTCAAATGGGACACGTGTTCCCATGGCCTCCGTATCTTCTCCTCTGAACCTATCCATATTTGTGTATAAATTTGTATCATTGGAATTTCTGAGGTTATTGCTCAACTTCCGTTTCGGCGACCGTCGTTTCCGGTCCAGGTTAAAGGTCAGAGAAGACCCCATTCAAATACCCATTTTCGAGTGATGCAATGTCAGAAAGGTCATGTTATGGGTAATTTAATATACATATTTAGTTCGGTAGTCATGGAGCAAGAATTAAGGATTTGTCATATGAAATCATGCCGTTCATATTTGTGTCTTTTTTGTGGATGATAGCAGCGTTGGTTCCAAAGAGACATTTTGCTCTTATCTCTGTCTGTCTGTATGTCTGTGTCCCTCCACTCTCTCATTCTCTCTCTCTCTCTCTCTCTCTCTCTCTCTCTCTCTCTCCCTTTTTCTCTCTCTCTCTCTCTCTCTCTTTTCTCTCTCTCTCTCTCTCTCTCTCTCTCTTCCTTGGTAACGAAAAAGGGAATAAATCTTGTTTTATGATTCAACCAATTCAAAATGAAAATGAAGAAAGAATGATAATACAATTTAATGATAATGATAAGAACATGTTTGACCAATCGAAGAAAAAATTTGGTAAGTTTTACTAACTTCTAATTTTCATTTCCGTCTTTGATGGATATTACACAGGGCAGACCTATAGGAAATACCAAACAATTTGCACAATCATCTGTTTAAAAAAATACTTTAAAAGATAATGAAATTATAATAAATTTATTTCATGAGGCATTTGAAGGATAAAATACTACATAATCCCTTAATGTATTGGAAAGTATTGTTTTGATTCACGCAAAAGGGACAAATGAAAATAGGCCGCCCTATCAAACTTAAAACTTATAAAAGTGAGAAAAAATAGCCCACATACTCGAGAATGAAGAATGGACTGCAGACGAAGACAAAATAGACACCTACAGCATGCAATAAGCGTTCAATCTTTCTTTGTTAGCTCGTAAATTAACTTGCCGGAAAAAGAGAGCACCACTTTCGCATACGCCTTGCATGATTCATAGAGCAGGGGAATGCCACTTGGAATGATTACTCCTCTGAACATTGTTTGAAGCTGAATGAATCCCACCGGCTACAACACGTCTCAGTATCCGAGGTGGAATTCCCACATTCTCCTCGGTATATATTTATGTTTAAAAAAACTGAAAGAGAAAGAATTACATTTTTTTTCATCGCATTCGTAGGAAGGAAATGGATTTTCCCAAACTAATCTCTTGTTTTTCTTTCATAATCTTCCTGCGAAAAGAAGATGTAAAACATGTAATATAATTGCAACACAGGTATAAAAACTGACGTATGCGTAAAACAAGGTTAATACATTTTGCTGGGTATACATTTTCAGTTTGTTTTCTATCATATCTGTTATTCCTCTGTCGCTTTTTTTCCAGCTCGCGGGCCTTTATAAGTATGATTTAAATCGTTAGGCTATGGTATGGCTAGTAACTGACAATTGTTTGCCATTTTGTTCTTCAAAACGTAAATCAATACAACGGAATATATCTTGTGATTCAGTGGCGTATACAGTATAGAGGGAACCGGCATACACCCATATCAACGACTATTATGAATGATAACAATAAATGAATGAATGAATGATTAAATGAATGGATGGTTAGATGAATTAATCAATGAGTCAGTAAATACAATACAATAACAAATAAATAAAGATAGATAGATAGATAGATAGATAGATAGATAAATGGATGGATACATAGATAAATAGATAGTAAGTAAATAAATCAGTAAATTAATAAAAAAATAACAAATAAGCAAATAAATAAGTAGGTAAGAAGTTGAATAGATAAATAAAGAGATAAGCAAATAATAAATAAATAAATAATAAATGAATTAACTCAAGCCATTAGTGTATTTCGATTTTTATTGGGGGCACATTGTCGAGAAATATATATATATATAGAGAGAGAGAGAGAGAGAGAGAGAGAAAAAAAAAGAAAGAGAGAAAAACAAATAAATGATAAAATCGATTATCACATCAACAGTTGTCATTTGGGTCGATATTTTAAAGGGAGCATTTGAGGGTGTTCTTTAGGTAATGCAAATGGGGTTTAAATAGGGGGCACATGTCGGATGTGACAGTGAATTTCTCGTGCCAAAACTTCCCAATTTCCGTCACCTGGCCTGCCTGGCTGGCGGTGAAATACAACAAGGGAGCCCCCTCCCACAATCAAATTAATTCCTTCTATTTTGAAACCTAGTAGTCTTTATTTCTTTTTATTGATTTGTTATGTGTCTTTGATGGAATAATCATGTCATCCATTAGGTAGGTTCCGCCGAGTAAGAACGTTTGTAAACGTCTGCGGTTTCACAGACGACATTACAAGACAAGTTACAAATACGACAGTGGCAAAGGAACTGGAATTTATAGGCTGCTTTGTTTTAATTAGTAGTTAATTTAACTGTCTTCGCGAATTGATGGAAGGCATTTTGGATTGTCGAATTAATCGGCATAGTTAAATAAAGAAAACGCCCTCCTTAATTTGTAATGTTCTCTATACAATCCTAAGCATTTACGTAATCATTTATTTGGAGTTTGTCTAATTCGATTTTGAATCTGTGGTCATCACGTATTTTTTTGTTTAATTGCATTATTTGGGGGTGATTTTTTCTTATGTTTGTCTATTTTCGTTTGATTTGTATTGTTTTATTTCGTGTTTTGTCTTTACTGTTTGATATGAATGGAATCACTAATGTTACATTATGTATTGTGATAAGTTCTATCATGTTATGAATTTTTCTCAGGTTAGTTTAATAAATGATAATGATAAATAATTTGATTATTTACATATTCTTCATTCAGGGATGTTCCTGATCCCAAATTCTTCTCTGATTCCGACAAAAAGACGAAGAAGTGGAATATAGGATTAAGCATCCCCAAAAGGAGCTATACTGCTACATGATATGACAACACCAAATATATGACCTTGACATCACTATACATACATGAAGTTTAACTAAGAAAGAAACTTATTAGGCTCATTTAGATTCCTGTATGACTTAAAACTATCAAAATTCTTACATTTTCAGCAATGGCGTAGCTACAGTGGCTGGGGCACGCCCTTTCGATTTTAGCACCAAAAAAAAGTTTAAAAAAAAAAAGACATGACTAGCAGATTTTATAGAGCCCTCTCTCACACTCTTCATCAAACCAATCGATTTGTTAATTCGTATTTCATTATACGGTGGAAGACTCCCCCCAATGATTCTGGAGCCCCCTTAATACCTGGTTCCATGCTACGCCACTGCTTATCATTATTCATGTTAATAAATAAAAAAATATCTAAATCCTCCACCAATCGATCAATCTTTACATTTCTTCCCCCCCCCTTTTTTTTTTGGTGATTGTTAATTTTGCGTATAGTTTCCAACGTAATATAACTTCATTGTATCCGTGTGTTTATCTTTTTTAAATTTTGCTTTATCACAATTAAGTCTTCATACCTGTTTTCCGTTGAATATTCTTTTCAATTTGCAATTTCTAAGAACCTGGATTTAGCTTGTTTCGGTTATCAAGGACTTCGTAATAATATTGGCTCTCATCAGTATGTGATCGAGGGCATGATGTATTGCGGACGGAAGTAGATTACATGAAGAGCTCTCACGCCCGTCTAGAAGAATTAAGGACTTAATTACGCCTGTAATTAAAGGTGTAATTTGTTTTGACATTAAAGAAACTTAAGTGCACTTGCACAACTGTACATGCAGATGAGGATGTATTAAGGCCATTTATATAATTATACCTCAGTTGAAAAATCAATATTTTCAAGATATAATTTCAAGATGTTTTATTTTCATTGAATTAAATATAAAAGACTAGTTACGATTCCATTTTTACATTTACTTATTTTACGATTTCCAGACTTAATGACCATGACAAGAAAACCAATTTAACAAGGATTTGAAGGAAAAAAACCCTACAAGGTTCTGAAATATACTTGTATTCGTATTGGAATGTATTTCTTAAAGACCATTTGTATTACTTGCGTTGCTAAACATGCTGAAACAAAATAAAGGCAAGACTTTAAGATAGGTTTAAACAATACACAAACATTTTAATTTTGTTATATTTTGTATCGTTGATTTCGGTGTCACAAAAAATAGACATAGGCGCGGATGGTGCTGCCAACATTTAGTAACTTAGAGAGTAGAAAAGCGATACAACCATGTTGATAGCCCTTAAAAGGACTATTTGTATTTATTTGTGCGTGTTGATTGAGAAGTCCTGAAGACGACTGAGAATCGATAATCATTTCTTCGTTAAAATGTGCCATGCAAACCTGTACTTTCAAACAATCTAAGGTAAGTAAACCACACTGTACCTTTAATGATCATCAATCAACTCTTGCAAGCTTCTCTCGAGCATCTGACACGAACAAAATATTAGTGAGAAGGGATACACCTATTGTTAAAAGTACATAGATCTCTCACGGTCACCTGTACTTAAACTAGATCATTCAAATCTTACTTACTAAGAAAGGCGATTTAACTATGGATCTACTCCATGATTTAACTCACTCATTATCACAAGCATTAATGTCATTGGCTAGTATTCAAAGAAGCAATGTAACTTATGAAGTCTCTGTTTAAACTGGGGTCGAGTTGAAAGTGTAAACCGGGGCTTAAAAGTGGGTCGAGTTATTCAATTTATGTATGGAACGTCAAGCGTTGATCTCTGAGTCCTGGGGAGAAAATCCCATAACTCTGAAAATGAATATATAAATTTGAATTGTCGTTTCATGACTGAATGAATTTGTACGGTTCATTCACTTTGTTGCAGAATAACCGAACGACGTTACATTGTATGTCTGTAAAATAATATTTTACTCGTTTTTTTCACTACTTGAGATCGAATATGTATTTCCCTTGCTGCAAATCAGCACAATTTTGCCTGGAGCGGAAATGGCTGTTCAACCCTGACAATTTTTAATATTTTTTCAACTTTTGTACCAAAATCAGTTTTTAAATACTTCTTAGAAGGGTGCAACCGTGCAGAGTTTAAAATGTTACATACCGCACCTTCATTGTACGGAATTATGAAACCGTTGCCCCTTTCAAACGCTTGTGGTGTCAGTTTATACAGAAACATATTATCGTAGGGTCAGAACGGCATATTGCATTGTTGTTTTAAGTAGATAATGCCCATACTTCTAGTATAAAACAACTTGAGAATTGTCTGACGAATGAAGTGGAAATAGAAATCCTGGGCTATAGCCAAGTATTTTAAATGACCCTGAAAAAAAAAAAAAAAAAGATGAGAAGAGATTGATCCGAGTCCATCATACACAAGTTTCTTGTTTGTTGATGTTGCTTTATTGTCAAATTTAATATCAAAACGGGTCGTCATAATTTCGCTGTAAATTGACCACAGGTGAAAATGTACTGACCTTTTCGTGGAATGGCATTAAATTAATGCGCGTATCGTCCAAAAAAAAATGATCTAATGACTTGATGAGTATCTCACAACCTTGCAGCAAAAAATGCCCGTCTCTTTTTCCTCAAGGCCCCCCTTCTCTCTGTTTGTGTGTCTGTCTCTGTCTGTTTGTCTGTCTCTCTTCTTTCTGCATTTGTTATTCAGGTATCCCTCCAAGTATTCCTTCCAATACACACTTCGCACCAGATGCGATTTCCACAGCTATAGACAGGGCTATCATCTTCAATGTCCCCTGGGAGCACATCGTCATAAAGATGCGGTATATAGTTATTGCTTATTAGTAGTAGTTATCAATGTAAACAATTACTTTTTGGAACATCTTTTATTTTTCTTAGGGACTGTATTATTTCATTAAAATGCATGACGCATGTAGTTACAATAAGTGAAAATAAGTGAAATAGAGAATATAGATAAGATCAACATAGTAAATACAAATTTAAAGTTCTTTGTATTTCAATTACAAATTATTCCTTATTTTTCGCACATTGTAAACGACAAAAGCACATGTAATATTTCGATCAAGTTGGTCATAATCATTTTTCTTTAAAACGCGTGGTAAACTTACTAGTTGGTGAGAACGGGATTTATAAGAGTGCACTGCTCAAATTGATTAAAATCAAGATGGCGACGATGAGGTCGCAGTGAGGAGGGTGGCCACTTTAAGGGGCCTCTGATGGGTGCAGCCCTGGTAAGCAAACCTTCATGATTATGAAAAATTAGCGAAAGTCACGGACGAGTCCGACATTTTGAAGTTGACCCAACACTTTTCTCGGGGCGAAGTATAGTGTGATGCCTCCAATTAGTCTAAAATATACAGCCGCAATGCCAACTCTAATTTACAACATCCTTGGTGATATCCCACTGTCTTATTCCTCTTATAATTCGGTGTGCCCCCAATATCTTCTCTCTCTCTTTCTCTCTCTCTCTCTCTCTCTCTCTCTCTCTCTCTGTCTCTCTCTCTCTGTCTCTCTCTGTCTGTCTCTCTCTCTCTCTCTCTATCTTTTCTAAATCCATACTCTCTCTCTCTCTCTCTTTCTTCCTTCATTCGATCTCTTCTAATTTCTTTTTCATTGACTCCCTCTCTGAATATCCAATTTTGTTTTCTCCCTTTCTCTCTCTCCCTATCTACCCTCTATCACTGTCTACTCTCTCCCCCCCCCCCCTCTCTCTCTCTACCCCCTTTCTCTCTCTATACCCCCCTCTCTCTCTCTCTCTCCTCTCTCTCTTCTCTCTTCCTCTCTCTCTCTCTCTCTCTCTCTCTCTCTCTCTCTCTCTCTCTCTCATGTATAATACACCCTTTTAATTTAGTCTTACCATCAGCATCATTGTATGTATCATTCCTAAATATCATCCATGTTGCAAACTTTATCTATATCTATGTCATCATCATCATCATCATCATCATCATCATCATCATCATCATCATCTTCAATCATCGCGCTCTTCCATATCATTGAAACCATCACATCATCATTTTCAGATTACTTTTCTCAATTGTCATTATACATGTATCACAATAAAAACACCCTTTTTCCTGTTCGGATGTGGCTGCATACCGCACCTCTCCCTCCCCACCCCCTCTCTGCCCGAGGGATGCGAAGACAAACCCGCCGTCATCGGGATATTCATCATTATTTCTTTGAACGAAAAATTAATAATCTTATTTTGATGTTAGAAGTTAGAAGTTAATAAAGGTATTGACCAGTTTTTGAAACGCCCCCCTCTCAAATTTAGTTTCTATCCTTACCATAACTCAAGCTTATCTTTAATAGATTTATCATATTTATGTCAGTTTATCGTTGAATCAGTCCATCCTCCTCCTCCTCCTCCTCCTGATCATCCTCATCACTATCGTCTTTATCATAATCATCATCATCCTCATCATCATAATACCATCAACATCGTCACCACCACCACTACTACCATTATCAGTTTTCGAATAACATTACATCACTAAGTATTCATATTCTTCTCAAGATTTTTTACAACATCTTCGGATGTGGCTGCATCCCACATCCCCGAGCGATGCGATGACAAACTCGCCGTCATCGGAATATCCTTCATAAATTCTCAGCAATCTTGACAGATAGTGTGTAGAAACATGAGTCCACACCCTAACACGGTTTACCTTACATAAAAGCAAAAAGAAAGACCCGACATTTACTCAGTAAACGTTACCCCTAAAGACACTCCCACTTAAGAGGCGCCAACCGATGCAGTCCTCTTTGTGGCGGCTAGGAAGACAGTCCTCAAAGTAAAGTTACCGTCTTTACAAACAAACTTAACACTTTTCGGGATTTTCGCAATCGTTATTGAATACGTAAAACGTGGGCGTATTGTACTAAGCGATTTATGATGAGCCTATGAACTGTTTAATATCTAAACAATGCGGTTTGAAAAACGTGTAAATGGCAGTGTCCCTCCTTCCGAACGTGCCAAACAGAGAGAGGGGAAACAGTTTGGTCTTATGATAATAATCTCGGAGGTACAGAAAAGCCAAGAGACGATACACCCATCTCTATCATTTCTCTGACGTTCTTTCTGTTTGTCTTTGTTTCTGTCGCCTCCTCCCCAACCTTTCTTTTTGTGCTGCATCTGCTCTTGTTTGTTTGTTTGCTTTTTGCTTCGATACATTTCATTGTCTGTCTCTACCAGTCTCTCTCTCTCTCTCTCTCTCTCTCTCTCTCTCTAATGCTGCCCCCTCTCAGGATCCTTCCGGTTTGTTTTTAATCGTTGTTTTATTTTTTACATTGTGCAAACTTTACTTCTCTGTTCCTCTCTCCATCGCCCTCTCCCAACATCAGCCCCCGTACCTCTCTTTTTCTTTTCCCTTTTCCCCCTCTCTCAATCTCCATCTCAATCTTAGTCGCTTTCACTTCTGTCCTTCTCACCATTTCTCTCTTTATCCCTCCCCCTTTTCTCTCTCTCTCTCTCTCTCTCCCTCTATCTCTCTCTCTCGCTCTCTCTCTCTCTCTCTCTCTCTCTCTCTCTCTCTCTCTCATTCTCCACTGTTTATTTCCTAAACTTCCGAGCGTGCGTCAAGGAGCAAACCACAGCGAAGATGAGCCGACAGGAATGCAGCCGACAGACGATTAACCCACAAAGAGGCGCGAAGGAAGTTTATTTTGAGGATTTTGGCGGAAATCAATCTCGCTCAGATTTTAGTCGGATACTTCAAACATTCGTTCTCGCCAGTCACTCACCCTCCCCCTCTCCCCCTCTCTCTCTTTCTATCTCTATCTATTCTCCTTCTCCTCTCCTGTTCTACTTTCTCGTATAGGACTATTTATTGTATTTAAACAAATTATTTTAAAAAGACCCAAAAACATTTAAGAAAAAAAAACTTACGCAATTTGGATGTGTTAATAAAATATATTGGTACAATAATGCGTTAATAACATCATTTCTAGTAATTATAATGAAATGACGATTAATATGTCCGTATTCATACTAAACCATTCTTAATTTATCATTTCCCTTGACAATCTATAGAGTCCTGTTCACTGTACTGGGGGTATCAGTTAACACTTTCAAAAATCGTAACTGTCCAGAATGTTCATTATACAGTTTTATCGCTCGTTATTTCTTCTTCAGGTGATTCGTCGAACGTCCCCAATCACACGTTTATAAGGCGTGTATGGCGGCCATCACAATTATTCAACTTCTGTTGAATGACATGCAGAGTATGGAGGAACATCTTGGGTCATTGGGGCGGGATGATACCGATGATACGGTGAAGTATACGTGCCTGAAAACATGCTTTCTTCAGTCACTTCCACGTGATATTTCACATTCATCATCTGTCCTCTGTTACCAATATCCACCTGATGGTTCAAACTGCATCCGTAATCTTACCGAATAGATAACGGACGTGGTTCCCTCCATGGTTTCTAACGGCAATCGTATGTGTTGGGTAATGCAGTTTCATTTCTATTTTATTTCATTTCATATCCCTCGTCGAAAAATTGTGAAATCTGAGGTTTATTTTTTGTCGCCTTATTATTCAATTTATATGTTTGTTTACTTTTTAAAATATATTTAATTATATTTGTATTTATTCATTCATTTTTATTTTTTGTTTACTTACATGTAGTTAGTTACTTACTTAGCTAATTGATTAGTTAGTTAGTAGTTAGATAGTTAGTTTTGCTTGTTTGGTGGATATTGCGATGTTTCTATTTGAACAAAGGCATATCTAGGTTTGGCGTCGTCACGAATGACTCTTGAAGAAAATGCTATTGAACGCAAAGTAAAGTTTGAAAATGCAAGCAGTGATGAAATATCACATAGAAAATCAGAAAGGTCTGTGATACCATAATACTTTTTAGGTGGAATTTCTCTGCCACTGTCAACTTCGAGAAGACCCTCAGATTTAATCTGCCTATTGAAAATTGAAATAATCCTCCTTAAATTGACTTACGAGGAAAAAACACTTTTGTAATGTGGACTTTCCTGATTGAATATCCACACGTTTTGGATATGAGTGTCCATAAGCGTGTTTGCTTTGATCAGTATGCAGATAAAATAATGAATTTTCCAAAACTCGTCTGGGAGATTGACTTGAATTTTGTGTGTGACTCAACGACGAGAAACCCTCAAGCATGATATTGATAAGCACATGCAGATGAACTGGAAAAGAACATGAAGGAAATAATTACGAGAGACGAGATATTGAAAAAAAAGAGAGAGTACAGTATTGTCTAGAAAGAGAGAAAGAGAGAGGGAGGGAGAGAGAGAAAGATAGAGAGAGAGAGAGAGAGAGATCATTAAACAAAGCAAAAAACAAATAGTGTACAAAACAAAACAAACAATTATACCTTGAAAATGTGTCTTGTAATACGTGCCTTACATAAATTTCCATGTACTCACTCGTAAAATGTGAATACGTTTAGTAACATTTCTGTTGTCACAAAAAAATTGTGTAATTAATACAAACATGTTAAATTTTTCGCTGATGTTAAAGATATTAAAATAGTCCATGGCAAGTAAATGAAATAAAGTAGTCGGTTAGGATTGTGTAAAGCACGTCGTTAACACGAGCACTATGGTGATCACCATAAGCAATGATCACACTCGAAACGCGTGAATAAAAGGCGAGAAATACAAATTCGCCAGGCTTTTAATGCCGTTAATTATGAGGTAATCTATCTGTAATGTGCTCCCTATGGTGTCGTAAAAGCATCAAAAGGTGAAAGTAAAACGTAAAAAGTGCCAGGTGAGGTTATTAATGGATTTAATGTCCCCTTTTGTTCACATTAAGAAGAAAGACCAAAAAGCATGATAAGAGAGATATTAAGAGGGAATGTAGAGGGAGAGAGAGAGAGAGAGAGAGATAGTTAGAGAGAGAGAGAGAGAGAGAGAGAGAGAGAAAGAGAGGGAGAGAGAGGGATGGAAAGAGAGAGGGAGAGAAAGAAGAAGAGAGTGAGAGAGAGAGAGAGAGAGAGAGCGAGAGAGAGAAAAAAAAGAGGGGATATAGGGATGAGTTGGAATGATAAGGGCGGATCCCACTTTGTCCAATAGGAGAGTCGGACCAGAATTAAACAAATCTTTGACAAGCAAGCAGGTGTGGAAGAAGGGAGGGGGAAGGGGGGGGGGGGGGTCTCAGCTTTGTCCACACGTATAAACTTCTTACCAGGACTTGCAGAAGCTTTATCCGGACATATTGGGCGTATTCGCGGATAGCGACAGTCCCAATGAAATGAAAATAGAGATAATTATGATAGCATGTCTCTGGTGAAATTAGAGGTTGAAAATACAAGGGATAGATAGAGAGAGAATGAGAGAGAGAGAGAGAGAGAGAGAGAGAGAGAGAGAGAGAAAAGAGAGAGAGAGAGAGAAAAGAGAGAGAGAAAATTAAGAGATATATTGATCATTATTTCAAATAAACGGATAGATACTAGACAAAATATGATATCCTACATATTAATGTATACTGATTAGTGCTCCTATATAGCGCGTATCCTACGAACCTTCCCGTCCCTCATTTGGCATATTTGGCTCTCACCCATAACTTCTATTTTCTACTAGATGGTGTTGTGTCTACACGAAGCACACTCGAGAGGCCCTTCACTAAATATCTATTAGGGAATTGCCGGTGAAAGTACACGTAATCCTCTTACGGGAACAAATTTGAAGTCACTTGATAAAAAGGGAATTGCGGTGTACCCCCTATTCTACAAACAAGTTAGACCATATCCGAATTAGTTTGTTTGCGACGTGTTTACTTCGGAGGGTACAAAGGGGAAGCGTGTAAACAGAAGCGGATTAGACATCTCATTTCGTTTGATATTCCTTTCTTATAACACTTTTTTTTAAATGGGTATATCAGTTTTAAGAGTGTTTGTTTCCTGTGTACTATACCAAACAGGAAGCCTGAAACAGACAACAAAATGTGGACAAAAGGAAATCAGACGTCCTTGGTGTTTTACGATGATACACTTCAAATAAAGTACTTTAAGTATTCCAAGTTCTTCTAATCCCCCTTTTCACACCTTTTCGTCGTTTTAGTATTACTGTACCCTCCTTTCTATTCCTCTTGTTCTTCTTTTGTCATTCTCTTCCTCTCCTTACCCCTCCTCCTGCTTCTATTTCTTCTTCTTCTTCTCTTCCTCTTCTCCTTCTTTATATAAGAATCACTTAATCTGTGTAGTCTGTTACTTTTCTTGTAATGATCATCTTTTGAATATTCTTTAAACTTTGTCTTTTCCCCCAAGTTGAATTGCTGCACATAACCAGATATCATTCATTTCCCTATAACTTATCATTCAGAAGAAAAACCGTGACGCCGGATTTCAGTTTATCCACATTTGTTTCTTTATCTATTTATCAATTAATAGGTAAGCAAATCAGTTTGTTTCAAATATGCAGGGCAGGTACCCCATTGGAATAGGCCAAAATCCTTTTTACCCCTCTTTTATAAAATTATTGTGAGAATAGGTTTATTATTGATAAAAACAGTTTATATCTTCTCAGAACTGTATTGATCAATCTCTATGATTTAAAAAAAAATTGATTGGTACATTTCTAAGAACATATAAACTTTATCTATCAAGAGTAAATCATAATTCTCACAAGTCATAATTCATGAAAAATGGGGAAAATTATTCCAACTCGACGGGGCAACAGCGTACATTCGTTAGTGGTGCTCATGGTTCACACGTGCAATTGTCATCAACACCATTTGAATCAGTATCGGTCATATTCTTAATCCACACTTTATGACTAAAGTATCCTAAATCCCACACCTACTCACCCCTATTTCAACACGTGACTACCCCCTTCATCATACGTTATCAAGTTGGTCATCACCAATTTCAAGGTTTCCCCGTCTCGGTGCGTGAATCATTCCACCATCAAATTGCGTGGGCACTCCCAGACAATATACCAGAAAACAAGCTCTCTATCGACCCCCAGAAGTAAGAATTGATTAACAACCCAACACATAAACTATATTCACCACCTTCAAACTTACTCAAGGAGAAGGCGCTGTTTCTCTTTTTCCTTTTCCGATCCATGCAACGCGCCTTCCTGTGGCGCAAAGCCATTGTTTATTCTACGCTGAAAAGCAAATCGCCAACAACACATTACGACTATTTGTAGCAATCGAGGAATGCCCTCTGCGATGACTCATAAAAACATGACGAACTGCCCAGGATCGCCCGGTCCAAATAGAAAAAGTGTGGAAGAAAAAGAGTAACGGACATTTGCTTTGAGGTAGAGATAATGATAATTAGGGTAACGAATGTCAATCATCATTGGTTTAAAACTCTCCTTTTTTCTGTGGGTTATTTTTGTGTCTCCTCCGCACCCCACCAATGAAAGTTTCCCAGAATTTGATGCCATCGCCGTTTCCGTTTGATTATCGTACGGAGCGTCCTCTACTAAAACATTTCAACCCAAACTTCTGTTTCATATTGGCTCAATAATATCAATTTGTACTTCTCCTATCGTGTTGAAAACAAGTTTTAATAAGACACGTGCTTTGAAAAAGTTCCTTGACCGACTATGTCTGTTATCACTTATCCCTGGTGTAACCATTTTCATTATAAACTAAACCAATCACGAGGTCTCTCTTTGTGCTTCTAACAAGAAGTCGCATAAAGCGTTTGCAATTTTCGGGGAAACTTTTGAAACAAACTAATTTCTACTCGACAAGTTCAAATGGATTCACTTCTCTTCATGGATCATTTGAAACAATGGAACAGAGTATTACGTACACGAGTAACGAGATACATTACATAATCTAAGACCATTAAAGACTGATATATCGACTGATTTTGCTTTCACTAGTCGAGTTTGGTGTTGAATCACAAAAATATCTCAGAAGTTTGATTTCGGAAAAAGAAAGGAAATACTAAGAAAAAAGAAGTATATAATGATCATTCGGAACATAGGTTTTTCTTTAAAGTTGTTTGTCATTGACAATATTTAAACATAACTATAGAAAAATAAATAGATTGAATATACCCAAGGTCAGTACAACCAAGGGAAAGTTTTCAGTTTCATAATTATGTGGGCAGTTCTTTATGGATGATGATTTCACAATTACAGTACGGACAAAGTCATTCACACTTCGCTTTAGGAAAGCACTGATGAGTACCTTTAAAATTAGTACAATATAATAAACTGATGGATATATGATATTTAACTTTTTCATCCATTTATACAGGTGTATTATAGTTTTTATTGTAATGAGTTTCAATACATGCAAAATCTAAAAATGTGTTTGTTTATTTTATCCACCCAAACAGTAATTTTCATATGTTCGAAGGTACCGGGCTCGATTAGCAGTCATGCTACATGTATTTTATGATTCTTTTCATCCTTTTATGCCATTGTATAGAACTGTTTATGCCTATTGTCATGTGTTTATTATTGGATAATAAATTTCAAGTTCAAGTTCAGGCTCTTACTGTAAGAGGCTCTTTGCTTTATCACTTTGCTTTTGATTTATTTACTCAGTATGATATTACGATTACTTCAGGGATTTGATGAAAATGCCCGGGGGGGGGGGCAGTAAAACAAAAATAAAAAACCGATTACAATGATTTTGGGACGATGATCACAAAAATTAAATACAAATATTTCTTCAAACATGGATTTACAAATAGGTTTCCATAAACATGATGACTAGTGAGATAACGTTAATTCAGTGCAGGATTAAACAAGAAATGTATTTTTAGCTACCGTGGTCCTTTATGGTAAGTCAGTTGGACAACAAAATAACACGATGGGAACAATAGCTAATTCCTCAGCTAAATTTTCTCAAAGTGACTCATTTGTTTACATGAATTCTATCATTTTCAACAATAGGAACGTGAGAAACGGAGAGTGATACACCAAGATACTGCAAAGTGCATTTGCAGAACAAAATAACATGGTGTGCACTGCAAGGTTTTGGAGTCATTAAAATCGTAATAAATTTGACCGAGTCTTGGTAAAGTAACAAGCACTGTACACAGAAAGCTATATATGGGACAACACACATTAGCGCTTAGAGACTTCGGTGGTAAGCGCTTTATAAGTAACGTTTTTATTATTATTATTATTATGGTGTCGGGGCTAGTACTACCTTGCTTTCCTTGTCTTTTTATGCTCATTACTCAGCCAGGATACATTTTCTTCCAAAATTGTTTGGCACATGTCATTTATTTGTAATCTTGAACATTCAGTGTAAGTTTCGTTTGATTCTGTGAGAATTATTTTTTTTTTTTTTTACCAGAACTCAAGTTTATCTTTAACTTGCTATACCCCGTTCCCAATACGTCCAAACCCATTCTAACTAGTTCGCAACTTGTTCTAACAAGTTTGCATTCCGAGTTATGAAAGTCATGAAAGTCATGAAAGAGGAGGCGTGATGGCTCAGTGGTAGAGCAGTGGTCTCGTACTGGGGGGTCCCGGTTTCGAAACCAAGTTGATGCGCTAGTGCCCTTTGGTGAGGGGTTAATCATCATTACCAAGTCCCTCAGAGGTCACTTAAAGTCGTCGGTCCCCTGGTTGCTGACTTACTTACAAGCACACAAACAAACTTACAAACAATCAAAAAGCAAAACAAGGAAAGGGTTGGATGAGTTAGTATGACTCTCACCAATTATATAACCAATAGACCAGTAGACAAGGTAACATGGTTTCATAATCGAGTGGGAAACAGACAGGAAAACAAAACAGGTAGGCCTATAACCTCTTATCAAATCAATGTCAGGAAATAATCGGATAATTGTAAACCAGAAAAGTCCTATCCGTGACCGCACTATCATTTTCCTTATAACACTTTGGTGATTCAGAAACACTTATACTACCAATGGCAATGGCGCAGCAAATAGATCACCTTTCATTATTTACGTTTAACCCCCCCCCCCCCTTCTGCCCATTCGTTGTGTATGGCATAGATTGTCAAGAACTCAGTTCAAGACATACCTATTTCAGATTGCTTACGATAAGTCACTGCTTTTTTTTTTGTCTTTCCCAGTGGACCCAGTTAGAATAATGAACAGACATTTTGGTAGTCTTTCAGTCTCATCAGCGCCTTTGATTAGGCAACTAGATATTGGCGCTTTATAAATTCCTGGATTGGATTGGATTGTCTATTAAGGCTGTAAACGCAATTGGCAGTACATATATTAGTTTCTACATCACCTCCATGCATGCCAACAGATCAAAAAGACTTAATCTCGCTGCCCGATGCCCCCGGAAAGAAAAAAATAATTGTCTTTTTCTTGATTATTTTAAATTTGTAGTGGAGTAGTAGTACTAAAGTATGCAGGAATTCCTTTACGGAGTGGGGTATAATGTACTTGTATCAATGAGCATGTCCCATATTCTGCTGTAGGCCCAACGCTAGTCGAGTGAATTTGATAACAGAGCTATCATTATCAATTTTTTTTCTTTGGGGGGGGGGGGTGGGAAGCTCGAATTTTCAATGTTTTACCTTGTGAAACGGGAAAGTCAGAGGAAACTTATCAAAGAATGAATTTAACAAAAAGTAAGACGAATGAATATACCAATGAAAGGAAAGCATAGGCAGCAAGTGAAGACGGCAAATTGATTTTTCCCGCCAACTGACAGGTGCAACAAAAGCTAGAAAGAGGAGGCCATTGAAAATCATTATGTCGCAACCTTTCACCTAATTGTTCATGTACTGCATGTACTAACGAGTTACATATAGTCCTGCATGTACCGACCTGCTTGTCAGGTATCCTTTTCATTCCATTCAGAGACAAGTTTGCATAGCTAATTTGTTCTTGTCTCTTTCGCTGTTAACAACTCTCCTTTGCTCATTTACAAATTCCGCCAGGAATTATCTTTAGTTCCATCAGCGCTGTCCATACACCTCAATTACATTACATGTCTCCTCACTCTCCTATTCAACACAATTACAAAGGCGTCGTTATCGATAGGAATTATCAGTCTTGGATTAGCCGGCGAAAAGGTGATACGCGAAATTCTTGTCTAATTTATATCTTTCATCTCGCAGACGAAAGGAATTCACCCTAAATGGATCCCAGCTGAAACACGAAATGGCTGAGGGGTCTAATCCCAAAATCAGGAGCGAAGGTAAAGAATGACAAATAAGTGAGATCCTTGGAAAATAAAGCTGGGATCTTAGTCATTATAATGCGATGAATCAATACGCTAGACGGCAAACATGTCGGCGAATTTTGTTCTTAATTATGATTAAGTCGTTTGGTGTGTAATTCGTCCCCGGGATTGAATAATCTTACGTGGAATTTAGACCACGTTCCCTTGAATTGTGATACTGTACCGACCTACATAATGTATGATGCATTGGGAAATTAGAGCTTGTGAGAACGCTCTCTTACAAAATTCAAACCAAATTATATATTTGTCCTGCCTATTGCAAGTGAGCCAAAAAATGGTTGTCGACAGTGGCGTAGTCCAGGGGCACAAGTATGGGCACATATGCCTATCACCCAATTAAATGGCGACAAATTGAAAGATAGAGAGAGAGAGGGAGAGTAGTGGGGGTTCAATATCATAGAGGGTGATAACATCCCTTACACATGCGCCCTTAACCCCTCAGTCATCGAATTTCATCAACCTTTAGTAATTTTGGTAACCCCCCCCCCAACAAAATTTTTAAACAATGATTCGATGCCCCCCCTTAAATGGCAGGACCCATGTTGCATAAATTGTGTTCACTTCGGTTGCCCCGACAGTTAAAATCAACATGTAGATCTTCATTACTACTTTTATGATATTTAAAATAGGTTTGTAATATGTACAGTGCAAACAGCCGTTGGAAAGAGGGGGGAGCTGCATACAGTAGCATCAGGAATAAAATTCCACTTTGAAAGGGTTTTGACACATTTTTGACTTAGTAATCCTTTTTTTTTTAATTGACCGACTGTCACAAATGCAATAGCGAAGGCGCCAACTCTTAAAAATATAGACTGCCCTGGTACGATCTCCTGCGGTGACCAATCACAGTGCACTTCTTGCAAATGTCCTTGCAAGAACCACGAAATCTTTCATTTTCATTATGTCCTTGGTTTAAAATAAAATTATATAAACACGGAATCAATCAGAGTTCGAACTAAAACCCTGTCTCATAAAAGCTCATGACACCCGAATATGCTACGGCGGCACAAGTTGAAATACCGAGAATCCTTTTAAGACGTTTCAACGATTGTTCATGATTCCTAAAATGGGTCTATCCGAGCAAGAATAATTCAATAATTCATTTAATCAGGGGATTACATGCCCACGAATTTGTTTATAATTACAGCATGTTGCTTGTAGATGTAAGCTCCATGATGATAATACTCATTAATGGGAGCTTCTGAACCATTTAACAAGTTTGGGGATTTTATACACTTTAGTGTTTGGGAACATTACGAATTTAGTAATTTTGTAAAGATTACAGAGCTAAGTTGCATCATCGTAATAAAGTACAAATTGCAGTACATCTGTAAGACGCTTTACGATGTAATTAAAGTAATCATTAAATTGCTTTATGGAACTTTTATCCTCAGCTGGTGATACCATCTACAAACTATTTACGACTTTCGCTTCTTAAGAATGGTATTTAGGCTGTAATAACATGTTATTAATTATATTAGAGCCGCTGTTGTGTTCAACGCACGATAATTAGACTCATAACAAAATAGATTGATTGCAAATACTTTAGAGAAATAAACGCAAGGGCAATTCAATGCCCTGTTGCATGGCCCATCGAAATCATGTCGGATTACGTAATAATGTAATGTTTGCGCATTTCAATAAGTGCCGCACCAGGCTATTGGAATTTCCCTAGGTTGATTTCTCGAAAGACTTCGCGATCGTGTTAATGTTTCATACGTTGATAAATGCTCTTGAAAAATCGCGATCCTATTTTCATACTTACAGGTGTTTACATAAATATAGAACTAATGTGAATGAAATAATCTCCTAGGTATGTCGGAGAGGCACACATTGGGAATTAAGTTGAGAACTTTATTCAAATGATTGGAAAGATATGAAATTTTACATTAAAAGGCCAACTGTTTTCCCCAGAGTGATTTTACCTTTACAATTTTAATTTCTTGATGTGCCCTAATACTTACAAACCTAATCAGCCTCACTATATACATTGTATCACGAATTATATAATTCCGATTACATCCAACAAGTAACTAGAAGGCCTATACACCCGTAAATAACAATAGTTGGTTTTGTGATACCTGGATTTTTGTCATTCGTAGGTTTTCTTTCTAAAAAAAACATATAAAGGCTAAAAGAAAGCAAGTCTTAGTGTCACAGAAGATTCGTAATGCTCCGTTGAACAAGCATGAGAAGACTAAAAACGCAAACTTCACACAATGCAAACGAAGGTAAACTTACCTTTTTACAAAACGATGGGCTTTGAATAGGACAAATTCGCAGTACAATGCTGTACTGTTCTTGGGACTTGTGAGACAATATGTTCTTGAGTTGTTCAGCCCTTAACGTCATTTTACCCTTTGTTGGCCAATTGTTTCAGGAACAATTCAACTGAACTTTAAATAAGTTGGGAATGAAAGAGCTTTTATTTATTTAAAGATTCTTGAAAGGACTGAACAAAAGGGGGGAATGTAAGAAGGGGGGATATTTATTTGTTGTTATCTTTATCAAAAGGTAGTGGAATTTGTTTGACACAGTTCATTCCTTTATACGGACATCATTAAGTTGAAGAAGGAATTGTTGTTCTTAAAATAAATTAAAAGAATATAACGGTTGTATTCTTCTTAGTCGCTTTACAATAAAGATTCTAAGTCGGTTTAAAAGAAAGATGTATACCTATTTAAGACAAATGAAATCTTTGATGCAGGGTACAGATTCTCTTGTTTATTGTGCATAATGAATTCAACGTTAACAGCACAAAGATATTGGAGGCAGTTTGTGCCATGTTCCTACTTTAAAACCATCTAATTTTGTTAGCTGATTATCTAAAATAGAATGCAATTTCGAAAAAGAAGACAATAAAGAAGAAGAATATCCCGTGCCTTAGAAGAATGCGAGAATAAATACAATTGAAAAAAGGAAAAATATCTCTTTTCTCTCATCGACATAAAATAGAAGAATAAGTTTCCAAACAAACGTTCCCTTTATATTCATGGGTATTGTTTGACATAAAGGAGCTTCGTTTCAGAAGGTTTAAGAAAAGAAAAAGGTATACACCTCTTCATGAAATAAGAATGTAGATGAGCATGCTAATAACACATGGAATCTTATGCAGAATACTGTCACTTTTGTAATGCGAATGGAAGCAACTATAATTATACGGCCCTGCTAGGCTACCCATTTCGGTGCTCACAGCATTCCCGGACTGATTGATAACAATAATACATTTTAAACAACGCACTTTCAATTAAAGAACTAATAGATCAATAACTTTTAAAGTTTTGATTGTTCTATGTATCAGTGAATATGATTTTTCTTTCATAAAATCAAAGCTCTTATGACGTAAATGTTCAGATATATTTCGTTGCATCATGCGTTACAACCCCACATGTCATATTTTCTGTTTTTCCATTCCATGTCATCCTCTTTACTCTGTCCTTGCGTACTAAACATTTCCACTGTTTGGTCTTTATTCTCAGTATTTCGGGTATCCATGTCCTGTTTTCAAAATAATATTGTCACGGGTTGCAGAAGACAAAGAAAAAATACAAAACCATTCATAAAATATTGGAATATATTTATTTTCACCTACCCCAGGTTAGCAAACCTAAATACTTGGTAAAAGTTTTGCGGTTTTTAACAGCACTGAAACAGGGCCTTGATTTGTATGTATGCATACTACTTTTCATACTGTATTTCATATCTCTTTACCGAATATATCTTCTTGATACGTAAACATAAAGTTTGTTAACCGGGATGGCAGGATTAAATGATTTAGTACCTATTTTCTCTCATATCGCCCCCATATTTCCTCTTTCTTCCACCCACTTTGTCCCTCTTTCTTCGTTACATCACCTGTTAATTAGTCAGCTGCAGTACAGACGATAGGTTTAACTAGTAATAACTCTTTGGTATAACGTACATATTATACGTGTGTTCGACTTTCGAGCGGCCTTCACAACAATGCCCCCACTGAATTCTGAGGTAGAACGGGGTCATACAAAAAGAAATAAATCTTCAAAATATTTTTGTTTTGACAATTTTCCTTTACGAAATCAGGTCAAACACATTTTTGAAAGAAGGGGAACGCGGATTTCGGTTCATCCCGGTTTCTGCCTACATCCATTCTCGCATATCAATCTAGAAACAATACTTTCTTAGCTTAACATGATATCTCCTTCTTCGAAAATTAAACGAATCTTTGTTATCATCTTGCTGCTTTGACTACCAAAGATGATGCAACTATAGACCATTACAACACCTCCAGAAATTCTCCTGCATCTTTCAAATGAAATTTCTTTGCGTAGAAACCCGGCTAAGAAATCGTGACGTCATCATAGAGCCACACGTCGAGGTAAGCCCATACCAACAAACCGTTGTTATGGTTACGACATAGTTTCATCGAAGTATAGACTCATTGTCTGCCGTTTTCATAGTGCCATGAAAAATGAAAAACGATAGTCACTGTGTCAAACATGCAGCTTGGTAACTCATAAAACAATTTTGTATGGCTCTCAAATTTGTCAGGGAGAGAGATAGAGAGAAAGAGAGAGAGAGAGAGAGATATATATATATATATATATATATATATATATATATATATATATATATAGAGAGAGAGAGAGAGAGAGGGAGGGAGATATATATATATATATATATAGAGAGAGAGAGATATATATATATAGAGAGAGAGAGACAGAGCGGGAGAGAGGGAGACAGAGAAGCAGAGAGGCAGGGAGACACACACGGGGAGAGAGAGAGAGAGAGAGAGAGAGAGAAGGAATGGGACAGTAATATGTCAAGAAAAAACTTAGTAATAACAGAACATGTATATAATCGTTGCAAATTAACACATTGAACTAGGAGTAATGAAACAGGATTCATAATTCATAAATCAGAGAAGACGTATTTTTTTCCACACAAAAACAAACAACAATTCATCATATAATGTTTTCTCACGTTTTCATTTTAGCTCGCCCATTCCCTCTCTCTCATATAATAGTTCCCCTGTTGCTATTCGCGAATATTCGTAGCACAACTTTATTGCTTATTTAATCTGCCTTTGATATAATTTCCAACACTCTTGACAGCAATTGCTACAAAATATCCCAAATCAACATTTTGCGATACAAATTTTTTCCAGCACAAGATGGGGGAATAAAAGGCGGGTTTTTAAGACCAGCAATGAATGAGATACGATATGCAGATATGAATTTTCCTCCGTTGATGTCATACGTTTTATCTCGAGTGCAGAAAAGGGTCAAAGGATATACACATGTCATAAATCATCGTCGGAGAAAGAAGAAGTGCAACTGTATCGCGGGATTTGCTTGCATGGAAATTCAATTTTACCAGTTAAAACATCCGAAACTTCCATTTGAAAATCCCCTTTTTGCTTTAATATGAACTTGATTTTCTCTAATGATGCTTGTAGCAAATGGGCATTTGTACGCCGAAATAATAATAATGCGCCTGATAACATTTTGTTGTCATATACGTATTAAGCGCTTTACATTCTGACGAGATGTAATGAAGACGTTTTGTTCTGTCAAATCAATACATTTCTTAAAATTCAGATATTTCTTATTCATAAATTCCCCTGTCACTATTAATAATTTACAGGAAAAATTGATAGGCTGTCAGCATTTATTTCTGATTTGCATGTAAGCTTTTGGTTAGATAATAATTGGGCCTACATGTATGTTTCACAACACGTCAGGTTTGAAATAGTCCTTCATGACCTATCTCTCCTCTTCCCTTGCTCAAAATATACTATTTAAAAAGAATTTGTTTCTGTCCCTATCCACTCCATCCAACACACCAGAAGATATTATTTTTGTCTGTGTCTTAAGCATTAATATGTGATTGACATCTTCAAACTTTTCTCTCGGTTCTGAGTATCAAGCGCGATCTGGATTACACGTGTATTTATAGCATTTCCGAAAGATATGCGAAACTGAGGGGCCGATATCTATGCATAGATATCATAGATATATTCATGTGATGCCCAGCCCACCTGTCGACCTTCACTATCTACCTGAAGAGGCGTGATTACACATGTAGTCAACAGGTGTGTGGTGTAAGGAGATGATTTGCTTCACAGAAATCCCAGGCTAATCTTAATGTCAGCTATATCAATTTCCCACCTTGTACTAACTTACTTTTGTTAAATTTGTTCTCAATTTAATCCCCACAAAAGGGAGGGAGCGAATATACACAATGCCATGTAAGTAAGTATATAGGTAACAAATAAGATATTTAATCCACGTAGCTCATTTGTTTGGGGAACTTCGATTGTCAAAAGTATTCATTTTAACATTTAAAAAGTAAAATTAATAATTTAAAAGGTACCCGGAGGATAGTCCCGATCGTCACAGTGTTACAGTTTGTGATTCAAAGGTGACATAATAGATGTATGTTATAGAATTGGAAATAACGATCTTAGTCATGCTGAGTTTCACCATCTCCCAATTTTGAAATGTCATGAATTTTTTTTCTAATATACTTTTGAATCTATCATAGTTTCATATATTCTGTACATTTTTAATGCTAATGAACATGCATTTAACAATGAAGGGGTGGAGAACCCTTTATCTTCTATAATATTGCATCTGTTATCTTTATAAAAATATATACAACTGTATAATGTTATGATGATGTAAATAAAAGTAAATTTGATTTTGAATAAAAATGGTCTTAAATTAAAAAAAGGAAGATAATTATTGAATCATCATTCTCGCTTGAGTATTGCGCCAACTCCATCCAGCCTTGCACCGTTACCTCTAATTACCTCGCTAATCATAATAATTCATTTAAGATGACTTATGAGATATCATTAACTTATTTTTGTTAATACTATTGCTAACCGTTATCTTCTATGAATAATATGATTAATCACCTAAGGTCACTGGTGCAAGGCTGGATGGAGTTGGTGCAAGGATAATAATAATAATAATAATAATAATAATAATAATACTCAGTTTTTATATAGCGCTTATTAGAATCACTAAGCGCTTCCAAACTTGGAGATTATTACCCGGGTTTAGCTGTGCTGCCATTACGGCGCTCTAGCATTTCAAAGAATTAATTCCTGCCAGGTACCCATTTACATCACCTTGGTTGAGTGTGGCGAATGTAGATCAATGTCTTGCCAAAGGACATTAGTGCCGCGGTGGGACTCGAACCGCGGACCTTGTGATCGACAGTCCGGCGACTTAACCACTCGACCATGGCACCTCTGAAGTGAGAATGATTATTTTCTAATGAACCAAACAAATACTAGGTCACTGTTGTTATGTTCGGTGGAGTTTAATCAAATTGCATGATTAGGGGATGATTACTTTCGGAGAAACACTTGACATCTATATTGTTCTAGATCAAGATCTGACATCAAGAAATAGCACCATCCTTTTAACAGCCAGAGTTTTATCAACAAATATATTTCAGCCTCACAATAATCGTGGTAGAATGTGCGAGAGAGCACGTGCCACGTGCAACCTCTGCACGCCCGTCATGATTACAGGGGATGTACATTGAAATTCTTTCGTGATAAAGTAAAAGACAACAGTATGAGAAATAAACGTCTGAAAATGAAAACGGTTGTTGTGGCCGTTTGCCTTATCTATCTGACATTTGTACATGATGATTCTTGAAGTACACCTTCTCGGGAAATTTGAAACCAAATGCCACAGCAACACGCGTATTTGTCACTTTGTAACTTCAAGGTCACGTGACATTCTCCTAATCTTACCTAATTTGGAGATGGTATATATAAACACAGATTATTAGTTGCCTGTTAAATTGTTCTGATCAATATCATATTTTGTTCAATGTTATTTCGGTTTATTGACTTTCTTTTGTAGAAACTGCATCTTGAACGAAGAAGGAATAAAATCGACAAGCAAAAAAAAAAAAGAAAGAAAAAGTAAACAAAATGAAAACGAAAAAATACATGAATTAAAAGTCTTGCAATAGCATTTTTTACTTCTTTTTTTTGTAGCGTAACATAATTATTCAAGCAAATTCGTGAACAGCGGGACAAATTAAATTGCTATTAAAAATATAATTTTAAATTAATAGTGGTCCTACAAATAAATGCATGGCTCCGGCCGGCTGTCGATATAATAGTTTGTTTTTGTTTCCTTTTTTTTTACGATGGGGGTGGGGGTGGGGGGGGGGTCTACTCTTGTCTCAATCTGTATCGACTTTATACTTCCTTCTTCCTTTCCCTTTCCTTTTCCCATTGTACAGGCATAATCTGAAACTGTCACGGATGACCAGTTCACAATTGTCTGGTGTGACTCATAATTAACACGCTTGAATCGAGACGGCCAATCGAATATATAGATAAATCGATATTATTAACTGGTAGAAATTTTTCGTTATTCCGAAGGGAGCATTTATCCATTTCGTTCTAAGAGAAACCGGTGTCATGACTTCGGGTCCTCATCAATTCACAAGTGTAGCTGCCAATATGGTTGTTTATACATCTATGTGTGTATTTTTCACATAAATTGTGTGGCAGAGTGGTTGAATTAGTGATCAAGAAACATGCAGGACCTGGGTTCGAGGCCATGTCGGTGCTATGTTAGCCCCGGCCCCCCCCCCCCACTCAGTGTTATTTAGGGTACGCATATGCGTATTCCAACCGACCCCCCCTCCCTTTTCAGCAAAAGTCCGGTGTGTAAAGTCAATACGGCTCGACCTTTTTCTTTTGTATACAAGCCTTTTTCAGCACCCCCCCCCCCCTTTCAGCAAAAGCCCGGTGTGTAAAGTCAATACGGGTCGACCTTTTTCTTTTGTTACGAAAAGGACATTTTGGCAACACGCATGGGGTCCGTCCGTTCTCGGAGTGGGGGGGGGGGGGGGGGGGGGATGTTAGCATAACATTGTATAGCCGGCGGGCCCTATCCTTCCCTGCAATTACATATTTTTTGCAACCGTGTCAAAAATGTGAATTGAAATAAATTTGGACAAACAAAAATAAAGTTCTATCCCAGAAATGTCCGGACTGTATCATATCTCAGATATATTTTGATTTAATTATATCAACTGCCTCATATTAGTTTTCTGTTACTTATCGCTTCGATATTGGCCTGCGCAATTAATTTATCATAGGAGAGTTTATTTCATTATTATGCCAATCGATGTATATTTGATTAATAATGGCAAATTCTCTAAAAGGCTTATGATTTGGATTACCAAAATGTCAAGTGAAGCATTCAGTTTTTGTGTATCTGACTCGCTCCATCACTTCATCAGTTACTCCACAAAGCATATCCCCCCCCATAGACCCAGTCCTTTCACATTTGAAGGCAGGATTATCAGTACAAATTCCTATCCATGCACAGCAGTCTAGAATCAAAATTGCGGAAGACGGGGTGATATTTAACCTTGTCATCAATAATTGATGAACTGAGGTCAATCATCAATATCCTTTAAATATCGATAGAAATGTGGATTAACGAATGTAAATACTGTATGGAGAAGAATTTAGGATTAAATGGATTAATCTCCTGATGTTTCTATCGTTCGATGTCTCGAATTGCAAATTGATTTGACCAAGGAGTAAGCTCCTTGCTTTGGCCCTATCTCTTCAGCGTTCCACACCTGAGTGATCTAGCGGAGACTGTGGGCTCCTAGAAAGAAGTTTTCCCCTCGGTAGCTTCGACGGAATTCTCACTAAGCTTTCCTATTGGCCAGTACGCACAAAGAGTTACAAAGACTGTTGTAGCATACGTCATGAGTATAACGGTAGACGACGCATGCGTAGAAGTAGCGATACAGTCATCCTGTCAGAGGTTTTTTCTCTCGTTCCGTATCTCCCCCACAACCGAACGCTCACCACGGCGTACGCACACCAGATTAGTCCGTCGTGCGATTCGTATAAAAGTGTGGGTACTTTCAGTGCGATTTGCAGAACCCTACTTTGACACTCATCAAAAAGTACCGGTACACTATGCTACGAAAGCCGCTCAGTCATTTCTTATGGGACCATACTATAATCATCATCCTTACTTCGTAACAAAGTGATTAAACGAAACAACCAAACAAATCAAAGAGTATTGCTTACTTTCTGGAAGTCTTTTTGGGTGAACATTTTGCAGCTTCATTCGTGCTCACATGGTGGAACCTTACTGACTTTTTTCTTCTTCTCGTTCGCTGTTTGGAATATTAATCGAGGATGGAGTCACTTGGTAAGTAAAAATGACTTTTACAGACTTTCGTAGAGGCATTGATGATGGATGGATGGTGATTTACGGGAGTTACTGGGGAGGGTTTGTGGTCGAGTTTTTTGTTCTCTGACAATTAGGCTCTTGTTTCAGTCAGATGCTGATTTGAAGTTGAACAATGATCAATCGAATTGTATTGCGAAGTTCTTTGACAAATTGTACATTGGAAAAGCACTTGCACATGTAATATTCGTTATCAGTTATTGGTATTTCAGATTTTCAGAGACTAACGAGTTTAATGTGTGAAAGTCTAACCATGGATTTTACAAGCACATGGTCTAACATTTTGAGCGTACATTATGCCTTTTAATTCGAAAAGAGAGAAAAATGGCAAAAAAAGAAGTTTGTGAATAACACCCCGTGTGCGATACAAAGTCATTATGTCTATACCATGTGTACCTTACGATAAACCACATAATGATTGATCTTACATTACTTGAACAACTACAAACATTTAATTGTTGTGTGTAAAAGCATGCAATTAAACTCTCAATTCCATATTAAGCCACTTTAGTCTTGTTTTATTATAACTTGTCAATAATTTATGAATTATTATTGTTGTTATTCCCAGTGTCGAAATGGCGAAATGTCGTGAGTAAAGCGATCGACGGTGACAATTATAACAATCAAAATGAATGTATGGGAAGTAATTTTTCATCTTGTGTTATGTCTGACTTGTTCAAATGGAACATATTCATTCTGTCACAGTACCCTTCATTCTTGGAGAGAAAACCCTAACTAGTCTATGGTAATGCCATCGATAAAGATAGCAGAACAAGAAAGGACATTGCATTTGTGATGTTATTACACGTGTCCATGTGGATGCGGACATTTCCGCTTTGTTTCAAACTTCGATTGGCAATCACCAGAGTTTTTTTTTCGTGGACAAGATAATCATTAGTCTCGCTTTTGTGTTACCACCATCGTAATACTATACTAAATGTACAGCTATCAACCGCTCTTGCCTCTTATTGAAGATTTTCCAACTTTCCAATGAAACCAGTCGTATCGTATTTATTATCATCATCACCCATTTCCATCGTCAAGATCACGATGGGCAACTCTTAGACTTTATAAAGTTCAGCTCTCGCAATTCAGCCGAGAATTGATGAGAAATATCGAGGTGCGCTCGCAAACGGGGTCTCGATCGCGATAGGATGTTTAGGTGTTATAAAAGAGAGGGGGACCTGGCACGAGTTCAGCTCAAAACGACGTTATTAATAATTTCCAAGGTCGGCACCATCAGATCGTGAATTGACAACTTTGGACCAGCCTGAAGACTTATTCGACACGGCTGTATTGAGTTATACCTGTCTAATTCGCTCAGGCCTGTTCTCTTCACTCTCTCTAGCTCTCACATATCCTCTCTCTTTCTCTCCCTATTTCTTTCTCTCTCTCTCTCTCTCTCCCTCTCTATCTCTCTTATATACATATTATATAAAAAAATATATATATATAAATAGATCTTTCGTCGCATGCTCCTTAAAAAGTACTTTAATGTACTCTTTGATATATATTTGTATGTCTAAGTTTACTTTTTATTAACACTATCTAGATTCTAACTATTAATCATAAGAAGTGAAATTTTTAATGTAAACATGTCTACCAACACACAGACATAATTCATTTGTATAAAAATATGTTTATACCTCTGCCTAAAATAGATTATATAGAGAATCATGCAGAGTGCAACGTCGGTTCATGGGCGTGTGAATTGTTTTTGCATTTTGTCCACACGTTATGGGCAGTTCCCAGATCTTTCTGTGACTCCTCAATGACCTTAATTTGATAATTTCTCTTCGACGCGAAGCATCTTGCAAGTTGACTTATACAAGTACACATAGCCATTTTCTTCATTTTATCCAACGAGTGACATATTTCCTTATACCGCCAGAGTTCCGTGATAATTCGGTCACCGTCACGATTGGCTGTGTGAAACCCTCCCCGACTCAAACGGCATTGTTTACATCATCTCCTTTCCAATAATTCTCCGAGGCATTTTGACACATGAGTTTTCTTTTTTTCCTGCGGAACTCGGAAATCATAAACCGTTTGTCTAACCTGGCATTTATTAGATCTGTCGATTGCGGGTTTTGATTAGTTTGTAGGACTTGTCGTTGTACTGAGTTCCCTCTTCTTTCTTCCCCTTTTTGACAAGTCATTTATTTTTCACTTTCGCTGAAATATCGACCGAGTGAGTGTGTGAATCTTTCACATAATATACTTTTGTTACTCTTGTCTATCCATGTTTACATACAATTTTATTTCACTTCCTTGCCAACTTTTTAGGAGCTACCGAATTGTCTTCATTGTGTTTATTTGAGTTGTCTTTCATATGGCATAATACTACAAACATTACTTGCAGACGATAGGAAAAAGTACCTAAGGCTGAAGACCGCTTCTTGGAAAACTAAAGAGAAAGTGATTTCAATATAAATCTATTCCGTTTTGCCTTCATCTTCTATTTTTGTTCATAGAATATATCTTCTATTTCTCGTGATATTTTAGCACTGAAACGGCAATGTTTATTTAGTCATTCCGTTTCGAATTTCCGTATGACAAGAACAAAATTTTAACGGTCCTATAAGCAATATAACATAACATTTAAAAAAGCAAGATATTATTGATAAATGTTTCCTGTAACAACGGATGTGGTGAACTGTTGTTCCCATGTTAGAAGACAATGGGGTCCATGATTACAACCTGACAATTATATGCCAATAAAATTACGATTCAAGTAATGAGACCGTATATAACGAAGTTCAATTACTTTGTAACGGGGGAATTGATCTTCTGCACCGTCTATTCCTATGGATCGATAGTCACTATAAACATGATCAATCCATTTTATTTTCTTTTCAATTAGCAGTTTTCTTAATAGTTGTAATCAATTAATGAATTGATTTTATTTCACCAATACTCTGAGGGGATTGCTCTTTGTGTCTTATGTAATACCTTTTAATTTGGTATACGCGATAACCCCAAATCATTAGATTTAGAGAAGGATTGGACTGTAGTAGCAGACTCGCGCCTTCAGTCAACGATTGACTCTTGGAAACTGGAAGATCTCCCGACATACGCTCCTACTTTTAATACACGAGGTGATATCGCTTCTCCTGGCCCGAACTTGACATCGGCATATCATCACGTCGGCATTGTTCCTTTTTTCTTCGCTGACACCCCATTGTTCTAAAACGATCGGAAAAAAAGAATGTATCGCAAGATTCTGGCATTCCATCCCTAAGAACAACTAGGGTTGAAACTTGGTTCATTACGTGCCTGACATGATTTTCGACGGAGTTCGCTCTGTGTCTTTTCTGACTGGCTGTGCGCGCTCTGTTTTCTGACTGTCAAACAAAAACTAACTGTAATAAAAAAAAAACAATCAAGTGTTCGCCGGGGCTCCAGAAACTCCAGAAGATTCATGGCCCATTAGAGGTTCAGCGAGATGTTTATTTTCTTTCCCCACTTGTGTGCTTATTTAACGTACATCAATGTGAGCATTCGTTGCTACACGTATGTGATCGTATCCAAGAATGACGTCAAGTACTGTGGGAAAAATATTGGGGAAAATATTGAGAGCTGTTGCACAGTGTAGCCTGTAGGCCTAAAACGTTGATGTAACACTTATGCTCGATATGACAATATTGAAAAAGTTCGATCCACTCGATGACTAATGATACCTCCCCCATCATGAAGAGTTGAAACATGAATTTGGCAAAGACGTTAGGCCTGTCTCTTTTGATGGGAATTTGTCGCAAGCTTCCCCATTTCAAATGTACTGTCAATAAATGTTATAGTCACTTTTTTGTACATCCATGCAGTGACTCGAGTCCCTTGCGAAAATAGCGGGATGGATATTGGCAGATGCCATCGTGAAATCATCTGGTTTGCATTGGGACCAGTCTGGCCCAGAAATAAGTGACATTTCAAACTTTTCCCAGACAATGGAAGAACAAAATGTGTTTCAAGGTCAAAGGGAATGACTGCAAAACTCGTCATTTTCTAATTTCATGTCACGAATATGCCAAAAGCATATGTTCTCCGACAAACGAGCAAGAGCAGTCGTACCATCACGAACAACGCCAGTGGGCCGTCACCCGTGCCCGCTCTTGTTGTATGACGGTCCTCTTTTAACCCGCATACGAAGCGGGAAAAAAGCATTTATAGGGAGGGCGAATGGGTGGAAACGGGTCCGTTTGCAATTATGTATTGTTGCAGCTTTTAAACATAATTTGCATGTATTTTTTTTACCCTACTTCTTCTCGTGGATATACTTTTGTTCTTTAATTCCCAATTTTCCGACTTAAGGTGAATAAGAAACGAATAAGTTGACGACTAGTGCTAATTATACCGTCTTTTATTGGACCAAAGTTCAAAGTAGCTTTGATATCCATGCATCCGTGTCTCTGAAATAGATTCTTCGGAACCCCTGATAAAGTATTTTAACTGCAAAAACAATAATGAGAAAGAAATAGTGACTCATTGAAGCGTCTACGAATACAGTCTAGGCCTATCTGCACTTTTCACAGCTATATACATTTACAAATTGGTGATATACCAGTGGGCGAAATGAGACCGTTTGGTTTTTAGCTTGGACGTTGTCTGGGTTCTCTGGTAGACTCGCTTTATTGGGCAACATGATGGTGCTACGAGAAAGGTTTGGTATCATGGCGTCTGGTTTGGTCATTGGTGTAATCGGACTGACTCACGTCATTGATACAGCATGCACCCTGAACTCTATATACCAGGGAATGGGATTCGCAGGTGAAACGTTTCGATTTGATCCCATTCATGTGTGTCATTCAGTCAAGAAGTATTGAAGAGTTCCATTTAGGGTTATGATTTCGACAATTAGGAGTAGACCCAATTACATGTAGGTCCACGTCTGATTTTATCATAAAAATCAACTTATAGTTATACTTTATAGCTATTCAAGATTTGTTTGTTCAAATCTTCCCTTTATAAATACCTTCAAAGTTGTTTTAAGTAGGCAATGCCTTTGTAATGATTGTCAGAAAATGTAAATAATAATTATAATGATGAAAATGATAATATCACTAATAAGTGATAAAAATAACAACAATAATAATATAATTATAGTAATAATACTAATGCTAATGACGGTGATTAATAATGAAAGTAACCATAATTAATAATGATAATACATGTAATAATATTAATAATTACGGATGATCATAAAAATATGATTATCAGCAAATAGAAACAGTTGTTGTCAAACCAAAACTACACCCAACACCCACGTGATATCACATAATAGTACATTTCGTTGACGCTATTTCCGTTATAACTGTTTGATTGATAGCAGATTCATACATTAAAATCATTTTGGTTAAATTGCTATCCTTATTCGGCATTTAAAGAAAGCTCCGTCGATGTAATGTCAACACAAAATCAGAATTCGGTCGTTAGGGTTGTACAATGTACATACATTTTTCATTTCCTATTTTTTAGAATCGATTTGTTCAGATCTAAAAATAGATTCATATCCGCAAAAGCAGTTTGGTTTGCGCAAGACTTGTGCCGCAAAGTGCAAGAATAATTGGAAATACCCGCTAACTATTTTTTTGTTTACATCATACAAAGAGAAAGAACAACATTGTGTATAAAAAGTACAGCGACAAGACGGAAAATGGAACTCGGAGGGGGAAAAAAGTGCATTCTATTCCCAAGGCGTAATGAGTATTATGATTAAGGAAAGGAAACATTATAAAGGAATTATCTCATTATTATGAAAGTTGCTCCGCGCGACCAAATTCTGGTTTCGCACCGGAATAATATTAATTTTCCCTGCAGCGATTTAGCGCGCCATGCAGCACCAATCAGGCAATACATGGCCGTTGCAAATCGCTTCGTCACCCCTGCTTATTGAGCGCAGTCATAAGCATATACATGTAATATCCTAAATCCAGATTTGTGGACCTGGTTTCGACAGAGGGGGGGGGGGGGGGGGATCTTTCACGTGTGTTGTATATCAATAGAAGTCCTTTCGTCCCCCAAGCCTCTGGGCAAGGTGGAATACGTCTTCACCTATTCCTCTCCAAATCCAGCGCAGTTCCGCCATAACACCATCGTACTTTTCTTGCATGAAGAAGCGCTGTTCCTTGATGACAGACTAAAAGACCCGGATTCCTTCATCCTTCATCCCAAACAGGAGAGAACAGGAAAAAAAAACTTTATCATCTTGATATTTTTGCGTTCTTTGATATCCGCCATTCCACTGTGCTATTATTAACCATCGTATATCTGATGAACAATGTCGTCATGAAATGCATTTTTTGTATGTTAGTCACACATTCACATGGATTTTCTTTTCGACTCGCTCCCTTGTGCGTTTGTGTCTTAGGATCTGACCAATCACAGATCGGTCAGATAGTTAAATATGTATATCGTATATATATTTGTGTATCTAAAAGGAAAAAACCAAACATTGAAGAGCAGTAATCTATTCTGATCTTGTTTGTTCTTTTCAAAGAGCGCCGATGCATTAATGTCAACGATTAGGCGAAATCTTTCCGGCTTTACCTTAAACAACGGAAGTATCACTGATACTATCAGTAAGGAGAAAAGATAACGTGAAATTAATAGAGAGAGGTAGAGAGAGAGAATGAAAGAAAGAAAGAGGGGCAGCAATATGCAGAAACAAAAAGTGAGAAAGAGATAGACAGACATGAACAAAGAGCTCGGATTAGTAGATCGAAATTAGGCGATCGATAACAAAAAAGAGATATGTGAACAATATGGGAAATATCGATGACTACAAGTTAAAGGGAAAGTGTCTAACAAATTAGTTCTTCTGAAAATGTCGTCAGCCGGTGTTCATTTTGTAGGCCGACATTAAATGAATGAAAAACTACGAATTACACATATATATACTTAAGGTATTGACAATTTTGATTGCTTGTTTAACAGGTTTACAGCATGTTTAGTGCATGTTTAGAGGTTAACTATGATATGAGAATGGAAGGTCATATGACCTATTTTAGATTATGAGTGAAAAGAGTTGTTTACAATTCAGGCGCCAATGTGCAGCGTGTTTTTCTTCAACTGTTCTATGTTGTCGTTCCACCATATCAATTGGGAGTCCTATATAGCGTTGGTTCTTGTTAAGGATTTGGACTTTTGGCAGCGGTAGGTAAAAAACGAAACATACGTTGCTGAAGAATCCAATTAGAATGAGCTTTCCGCCGTAATACCCCCAATCCCATTCGGATCGCAACCCCCGGAGCTCTGGGCGAGATGAGCTCGGGCTAACGCTTCCTGATTTAACGCATTACCGAAAGGTGTAAACACGGATTTACAAAATCTCTTTCTTTTCCATTTTATTTCTCATAAAGCAGCTTTGCCGCCGAGGGAAGTGGCACCTTTCTTAAACTGCGTTGTATGAAGTTCGATTTCTCTCTTACTTCGTTCTTAGATGAGAGAAAGAGGGATAGCAAAAGAATATAGGTGTAAGAAGAAAACAACGAGATTTGTGGTTACTGAAACTCGAGAATATCATTTTTTTATTGGCCCAGAAAAATATGTCTTTATAAACTTTGAATAACGCAAAATTGACGACGGTAAACAACGATCGCAGAGACATTGAATAGGCCTACAGGGATCGTCTACAGTAGTTGACCTAGATGGGGGTATCTAGAACATAATGTTTAGTTGCCTACAAGTGTATTGCGACTTATCTTTCAGCTTTAAGATCTAGGTCGTTCCTATAACATTACGGAATCACATTCCTTCATAAACAATTCTTAAATCTCTTAAACTATTCACATTTTCAAGCGAATCTGGAATTTTTAAACTCATCTTCAAGTTGCCTCATGCATAGATTTCGTGGCATGTTTCCCTTGTTTTGTGACCTTGATGCCGTTGTTTTTCTCACAAATCTTTATCCATCTTAACAACCGTATCCCCTGTCGAAATGCAACAAGCTAATATTCCTCTATTTGTTCCCGCCACCCCAAAACAACCCTCAAAATCACACAACCAGTAAGTCTACATTACTTCCAGTGAATGTGGACATCAATGTATTTGAGGGCATATCGCCACGATTACACACAAACAAAAGACGAATACCAATAACTCAATGAATCGCGGTTTTGTTCGCTTGTTCTCTTTCTTCTCCCTATTGTTAATCAGCTTTTTTTCAGTCCAGTCAAAACCGTTGCATTGTTCTGTTTCGGAAGTCTTTAGGATTAACGATTTTGTTCTTATTGATGACTTATGAGCCCATTGAGATACTCTCGTGTCTTTTGGAAGGAACAGACTGGGTAGTCTTTCTTTACCCCCTTCCTTGGTGCGAAAGACAACTCCTTCACACCGAAATGATCTCATTGTTGCTTTGTTAGCTCTTCTCTCGAAGCGTTGAATGCATCTATTCTCTCCTCCCTTGTTCTCAAGTGGATGAAAGCTACCAATTTGTGCTGAATAAAAGCAGAGTCGGGGATCGATTTGGAGGAAGTTTGCAGAGACAGTTACGATTCTGTGTTTTCAATAGCTTTACCAGTGTTGCTGGTACCCCCACCTAGGTTCGTCTGTGAATCTTAAAAGTTAGACTTTGGTTATTAAATTTACATGCAGAGTCTAAATAGACATGTACTAAAAGGTTCACATTGCACATACTCCAAGTTTCAGAAACATATATATATATATAGACACACACAATCACAACTCATGTGCGTAACTGTTTGCATATAGTAAATAGTGTGTATGTTTACATTATAGTAAACCTTAAAGTTTAAGTTTACACACAAAGTTTGGTGGCGTCGTGCGGTACACCGATTCCTTGTTCACGTGACCGGGTTGGGAGACCAATCGGAGACCTTGCAGCATGTTGTAGGCAGCATGGTCTTTGCAACAAGCGCTGCGCATGCAACATATATTTTGAAATTTTCTGTAAAGATCCAATTTGTTGAATTTAACAATAGTATTGTGGGGGTATCATGAGGTATCGCGATAGTTTTGCATTTCCCTTGGAAGTCAGAAATTGGAAATCACGATAGGAAGTAGAATATTTTTTTCTTCAGAAGTCTAGATTAAATTTACTAACCAGCTAGTTAAAATGTTTATGAAGACGTGCTCTGTACTCTTTCAAAATGGGTGGACTGCTAATTCTTTTCGTCGGGTTAAGCAATTGAGTATGACAATCAGATGGCAACAAATAACTTAAACAAAATAACAACAAATAACTTAATATCAATATATATCAAACTTTTAAGCTTAAACTACCCCGAATAATCCAAGTCTAGTCTACGACTAGTTATGTATCTAAAGATCGTCTCGTGAATTAGTATTATTATTGTTATAAGCGAGGTTGTTACAATATGAAGCATTCAAGCGATTGAGATTTGTCAGGTATGATTGTGAGGCGGATGGGAGGGGGTCGTCTTTTAAAAATCCCCTTCTCTATCCTTTCTTCGCCTCGTCAGGTGTCTGCTTCTATCCGAGAACTTTTCTACTGGCGTTGCAATCAAACACTATGTAGTTAGTGTGTTGTGCACATCCTTTCCCAACTTATGTGCAAATGATATGAATATTGTGCTGGGGAGTCTGTAATGTTTTGAGAAGGAAAGTAGGGGCAGTGGAAACATACTTCTGGGTCTTCTCGTCTGAGTCATGATGGTGATCTTAAATGAAATCTCAGCCTCAAATCCTGACTAATGCCAGTCCTGAACACTGCCGACATCCATTGTCTTCCAGCAAGACGTTCTTACCCAACAATTAATAGGTGGTCCCACATATTTAATCCGGTGTCCGGTGAGACGGTTTGGATTATACAGGCTTAGGCTCGGCAAAGGAGAGGAAGATTAGCATGCCGAGACCGCCCCGATGAAGCACTTTTTTCAAGGTGCGGTAAAGATGATAGACAGTGATTAGAACGATCATGATACATTAATAAAGCTTCAACAATCATTAACACATTTAACTCTGGTGAGAAGGAGAAAGGTGTTAAGAACACGAAGAGCGAAGGCAGGCCGATGTTTGGTTTGTTGGTGATGATACAAAGAATAATAATATGACGAATACTTCTTTAAAAGGAGGTCGGGGAATAATCATCTCATGTGATTCAAGAGGCGTATATCCTTATCTCTAGGACATCATCATTTATAAGTCCTTAATGGGTTGTCTCTACTCCATAATTATAGACACGTATCCATTGCGGTATAACGCGAAATATACATGTAACCACACGGAATTGTCATCTCACCTGCCATTTTGTCTTTATCTTGTGTTAAAATGAAATATATACACTTCTGAATATCGTGATTCAAATATGTAATACACTTTATTTTTAAAAATTGCGTTTTATTCCGTCGTAGGGCTTCCAGAGGGGCGCGTGCGGGGAATTTTGTCTACTTTGCCCCTAACCCCTTCTGCGATGTCGAAACTAAATACATGTACTACATCTGGTTATGCCGACACCCTTGAACTAAAACTTTCCCTTGAATTTCTGATCGCTGTTATTCAGTCTGTTCGGGGCATCCTTGATTAGATGGCGAAACTCTCGGGCCGATTTTTTTCTTTTCATTATAAATGTGTCGAAAGACCTGTGACCTCCGTCTTTCACTTTGTGCACGAGCCATATCAAGTCGGCTAGGTTCCGAGGGTTTTCGAAATGGCACATCTAGCCGTAGTCCCTTTGCAGATGTCGTTATTTTGTTGTATAAAAGTAATCGCTTATAAAGCTACTCATTATGGTAAACTTTACACCTTTTCGGTGCATTTTCTGGACCCGATTTATTTTATTCCAACATTAATGTAGATTGATGATGCTCATAAACTATTGTTATCAGTTTGGGCTCGGTGTCAAAATGGGACAGAATATCATTCAAAAGGCCCTAATGACTTTTTTGAAAACACCCTCCCCGATTTATTACACATTTGCAAGTTTATTTATTCTAATTTCACAAATCCCCGTCCAGGCTTTATGTGACGAATTCGGACATTTGTAAAGATGGTTGTAAGATTGAGAGTGAGAGGCGGTGAGATAATGTGGTGTATAATAAAAACATGAATACCTCTTAAAAGAGGTTGTCGAAATTAGGCGCGTTTTCGAGGCCAGTCGAACAACTAACCCGTGAATTTGTCAAACCAATTTATCATTTTAAGAAAAGGACAGCCTTATTGGATATGTCACTTTTAAGCAATCAAACATCACACATTTTATTCATCATTTGAGCGACGATGACAGTAGCTGAAAGGAGCTGGGATTTATCATGAAAACGAACAAGCTATTAAAGAGAATATATACATGTAGAGAAAGAACATAGACGAAAGAAGACATCTCGAAATGTAACCTCCGTTAAATAGAAAGTGAATTCATTTAACCACATACATAAAGGGAAAAGACTAATGTACGTTTTTCAAGAGAATGGCAGGTTACATGTCTTTCTAATTCATGTATATATTATCATCTCTCCCCTCTTTCTTTCTTTCTGAATTTCTCTTGCCATCCGTCTTTCACCTTCTTTGTCTATTCTGCCCTTCTTGATAGAAATTTAGAAAGATAATGCAGTATTATAGGAGGGGGAAAAGGATGACACGAGAGAAAGAAAGAGTGAAAGATAGATAGATAGAAAGAGAGAGAGAGAGAGAGAGAGAGAGAGAAAGATAGAGGGGGGGGGGGGGGGGGTGAGAAGGGAGGGGGCGGTGTCGAGATTCTGAAATTGGTGAAGAATTATGCTGCATGAATAATTAAATTTGTAACCCTTTCAACGCCTTTGACAAATGTTATCCCGATTAAACTCACTACGATGAAATAGAGCCGACACGACAGCGCAAGTTTGGCGGACCATGGCGTAAAGGACTGCTCCTGCTGCTTTCCACAAAGAAACCAATAGGGGAAAAGAAGGGGGTAAGATGGGGGGCTCTCACGGCTAGTATTTATGTTGTATCATAAGCTGATCCGTGATTAGAGTAAACTGTGTCCTTGCCTTTATATTGATAGGTCTGATGATAACTTCTGATCACCGTGAGGTGTCATCCAAGACGGTTTAATTCTCCTCTTATTCTTTCGCTTTGCCAGTCGGCGAGGAACGATAGCCTTTCATGCATGCGTGGAGCCCCCCTCCCTTTCATGTCTTTTTCCCAGTCAAGAAGTCGGATTAGTCAATGGCTAATGCGATTGTGATCATTCGCTTTAACTTTGGTGAATCGTTACGGAGTTTCTGCCACTGTTGCGAGGTAGGTAATCTCCCATGTCCCGCTAGATTAACTTCTTCATGTTGGTCTGCAAGGTCTTCAGAATGAGGTGAAAAGAAAGAGGGGGTAAAACTTGTTAAATGCTCGGGTGATCAATATCGAGTTATCAGGCTCTATTCATCATACCCAGTTGAGAAAACGAAAGTGAGAGAGAGAAAGAAATCGAGATAAAAATGATAGAGAGAAAAGAGAAGACAGAGAGAGAGAGAGAGAGAGAGAGGGAGAAAGAAAAAGTGGATAGGGAAAATGACAGAGAGAAATTAAGCAAGCAAGCAATACCATAAGAGCCGGCAGATGGGATGACGAGATGACGATATGTGAATGATGGGGCTTGGTGGATCCAACTATAAGAAGCAGCATTTTGACATAATTATGAGAGATGTATAAAGATGAAAAACAAGTATGATTAGAAGATGAGGGGAAGAGAGAAAATAGAGAAGGGGGGGGGGGTATCATTTCATGACACATTTAGAAAATGTCTTACATATGTGTTTCATAAGCGACAACTTTCTTTTGTCCATGGATGATATTTCGAACCTTTACTGTCTTGTAGGTCCATCTAAAATTAGAATCAATGCCGGTTGTACTGACAGATTCTTTCTGACTAACGTCCAAGAAAGAAGCATCAAATTAAATCTGTCAACCAAAGTCACGAGTCATTCTCAATTCCAAATGTTGCCAATGGATCATCCAGACAATTGAGACGCATTTAATTGATCATGGTCATTATACTGCACACACCCAAGTCACCCGTGCATGTTACATAACATCGCGGATGTAACCACTTTTACTCCGGAACTTTATCATTCCTCTCCAGCTCTTGAGCTTTCGACGTGTAACGTTTTTCGTTTTCAAAGAAGTTTGGTTGCTACCTGTCAAGTTGTACGATCACAACCTGTTCATTATCATGTTTCCAGAAGAGGAAACAATAAGGTTGAAAAGGGGGAAAGCAGGAATTGATAGCCGGTTGTAGCCATGGTAAAAGAGGATACAGTGAAAGTGATTCGATACATGTTCAGAATCAGATCCGCTGTTCCGGTTATTCGTGATGACATGGTTACTATGGCAACACCATCATCTACACAAATGAGGGCGCATCCTAAGTAGAGTGATTTATGAAATGGTAGCAAGGCTTAAACCCATTCGATTATCAGCACACTAGAAAGAATAACACATGGTATACTTAATTTCTACAAAAAAAAAACATATCGAAAGTGTCATGATTTGTTATTAGATGTTATGGCAAGACACCAGAGTTCACCTGGGGTTATGTTTTTTAAGTTATAGAAAATAGCTTAAGTATCTCTAACTTCTTACTAGCGATTATACTACTCTTTATTCAGTGTGTGAAAACTGACAGTTCAAGCAGTATACTAATGTTCAGTTCTTTAGATAGTATGCCTTTTTTCTTCTCTAACTCTCTTTAAAGGCAGAAGTTAAAAGAATTTTCATTCTAGATAAAAACTAGGGCAGATCATATCATTTCATGTTAGTTCTGAAAGTATTCTCTTTCACTCGTCTCTCGCCAGCGTAGGTGCGGGGGCTACTCGCCATCCGTCATCCCGTTCTGACAATCTATTTATTTTTCTTTGATCAGGGCTAAAATCCCCGTAGCCCCCCAAAACATAACAAAATATGTCTATTGAACTTGAGATTTTTAGCTCCATCACCTGTTGGTCTCTGAAGCACGCATCGACAGCCTTGGCCTTGGCAAAGGAAAACGAAAATCGGGTTCTTATATCACCCGATAATCCCTCTACCTCCAAAAGAGACGAAGAAAATGTATCAATCGCCCGAGGGAGTTGGACAGCATTGTAGGTGTTGTGTGACGGCAGACGACACAATGCGTAAACATAATGGAAGGAGAAGAGAAGGAAAAGTTTGCATTTTTTGGCGCGTTGTGCGGCGGAGCGAGGGAAGAGATGCACGCAAACAAATGCATTAAAAGCGAGAGTGATGACAACATTTATTCCGTGGTGCACGAACGCCAAATCTGAGTAACTCTGAGTGCTAGAATATCTGCAAGTCCCCTATTTCCTTGTCTACTATTCATTATGGATTAAAGAGGGGAGGGGGGGGGGTCACATACGACCAATGTCCCCCTTTTAAAAACTCGAATGGCATACCTTAAAATACACAAGACCAAGAGTGTGCCCCCTTTATTTGTCAGTTATTCTGGATCCGCTTGCCTGCACAACAGTAGTATGAAATGGGGATGGGTCAAGGAGAGGGGAGGAGGTCTCATAAGTAATCCGTATTCAAAATTATATTATTTTGTATCATTAGTGCTTGCGGTTACTAATTACTTTTTTAAATAAATTTAATGGACAAAATATTCATATATTTTCTGCAGCGCCTTGTTCTTTTCCCTCGTTCTTCTCGTCGTCCTTCCCTTAAATGTCTGATGAAACATCGCGTGATGGATATACATTTCAAAACCAAAATATCTTGTCTCCGTTGATTTCCTTTCCTCACCATACCATCCCTCGACCTTGACTTTTAGCGACGCCCTTGGGGCATTGTTTTTTCTGGGGGATCCCACCCTTTATATTCTTTTTTCTGAATTCTTAAGGTCCAGAAAAGTTTCAAAATGGACCAAGGCTGTCTTTCAAGAAGAACTGTCTATGGCGTGGGAAGAGGATGACAGAAAAGTCAGAAGTGTACCCACTGTTACCAGAATTTATATATTATTTTGTCTCTTTGTGCTCGGCATGAACTACTCTGACTATGAATTTGCAACTTTAATATGAAGATCCCTCAATTTCTTTACAAAGGTCGCAATAAACGATGATATTTGAATTTCGGTGGTAGGTTTTAAAGCAGTTTGCTTGATCATGTTTTCTTCTATTAATCGTTTCGTACTCGTTGTTGGTGTATTGATTACAAATAGTGTTGAATTTTATTTGATTTAAATTAGACTAAATTAGAGAGACCCATAACAGCAGGCGTTGCAGAACAACTCTATCACTAGTATTAAATCGAGGGCTACACTTGCTCGACTAACAAAACTTTCTACCTCATAGGCCTATTCCTAATGATCTGAATTACACCAATCTCAGATTCTTTGCACTTCCCCCACCCCTCACCACTCAGAGTAATCTTCAAGTCAATTTATCAACGAATGTCTCGCTTCTCTTGGCTCTTGTCTTGCCCATAAATTCATAATCATCATGAATTCCGCGAGAACCAGACAGCGAACTCGCCCCCTTTTTTTCGGTGAGGGTTCACGCTGGTCTTCGCTGATCGAGCCCCAAATTACTCCGCTTACCCGTCGTGCAACGTATATATATATACGGGTCTAACCAAGGAGTTATATCTTTAGACGCAGCGGGTTAACGTCTCTTAACGTGTTTGTGGTCAATCATACAAACCAGCAGGATATTAAGAAAAACACGTGATATGACAGCTGAAAATGAAAAACAACAACAACAATAACAACCACAAATCAAGCCAGGCAGTCTCCCGAAAATGAGAGATGAAAATATGAAAAAATATACAATAAATCAGAGTAATAATCGCTTTTAAAAGTTTATCAGGTATATGGCTTGCATCAAATAAAACGTTGGCGAAGTATAGTGATGCAAAATGGTAAAATCATCGGAATAGTAGCACAGAAAGTAAATAAAAACGAGTAACAAATTGGAAAGGGGTACGGAGACGAAAATACATGATATCGTGCAATTTTACTTTGCAATAAATTATCTAAAATTATCTAGGTTCCTTTTCCTTAGCAAAGATTTTCCCTATTTAGATTTGCCATTTATAACAGAAACGTATAATCTAAGATATGTGTATAACGCGAATAACATGTAGCATCGAAATTGGGTATCTTTCAAAATCTGCTGCAATGAGCATGCAGTTACGCTTTGATATTTCTATCACGGTACAAACCTGTTCTTGATGTAGCTATGGAACGCCATGCAGGGTTTCCGATACTAATAATTATCGACAGGGAGAGAACCGCGAGATATCTCGAACATACACACATCTGCGGACACATGTTGGCTTGGTTTACCACTTTCTACATCTTTCCTTCTCTCTCTCTCTCTCTCTCTCTCTCACTCTCTCTCTCTCTCTCTCTCTCCCTCCCTCTTTCTCTGTGCCCCCATCTCCCTGTTTCCTACTTCTCTCCAGCATGTGGCGGAAATGTCGGACTGCTCATCTTCCGACCCTCAACTCATTCTAACTCTAAAGGTCTTCCCACCCCGTCCACAATCTCCACTTGTCCCACCGTGACTTTGCAGAATGATACCACTTTTCTTCACTTTTCGTGTCACGCCATCGTTGAATGCGTCCACATTGGCTGACATGTTTTAAATCAACCTTAACACATATCGTTTGATACACTTAAGTCTGGTTTAAATATATGTTTGTAACAACCACGTGACATAAATTGCTGCAATTTTACCGTTGTAAAAAAGGGAACGCAAGATAATCTTTAGTGAATTCAACAGGACGTAAGGTAAGGGACACTCTATGCCCTGTTTCCTCTTCGGCAGATGAAGCTTTAATCATGCTAGTAACTCCATGATTTAATAATGTAATTTTTAGAAGGCATTTTTCCCCCTAATATATGAATTTGTTTTACTTTGCATAGTTTTAAAGAGATAATCATTTCATTTACCCAATCAGCATGATTTATCTAGAAGGATACAACCAACCTGAGTAAGAACGACTTTTGCCATAACTCCAGTATTAGAGATCCGCAAAATATGAAATTCATATCATATTTTGAAACAAACAAAACTGTTCATTTTCGACATTTCTATTTTATTCAGGGAATGCGCTCAAGTCCATCTACCACACACTAAGCAGGACATGCAACATAGTTGACTGCTGCTCCGGTGTCCGCTCCTGCAACCAGTTTGTCTTTCCCTGCATCAGATGCTGCTCCTATGGCAACAGAAGAGTCTTCTACAACTACGACGGAACGGAAACCGTCCAACCTCTCGTCGATTATTTCAAACCTTCCAACAAAGTCGCCAAGATGAATCTCGTAAAAGGTAAGTGTTCCTTTCTTTGAAAATGAGATAAATCGGGGCTCCACATTAACCCGTTTGTTGGGGGTCCAGAATTACTATTCTGCAAAAAAAAAAGAACGTCTGGCTAATATTGGGGTCCTTGTGTACCCTACCTGTGTTCGTGGTGTACCACGGATTATTGTGTGTCTTTGATTTATCAAACAAGGGAACTTTAACCGTTATTTCCCAATGAGAGCGTTGAGCCTTCTGAGTAATTAGCAGAACGAACTGATATAGTAATAATATGGAGTTATGGACATGGTGACAAATCATTGATGCACTTCTCGTTGCTTACCATGCTAACTGCGCTACGTTCTCGGTATGTATAACGTGTTGGTTTAACCAGGGTTCTAGCTGTTCCAATCAGAAATACACATCTTAATGCAGGCAGCATGCGTTTCAGATATTCCCAGGGTTCAAAAGTGCAGAAAATAACAACCACCATGTTTCATATTAACGCGTTACTACAACATGACTCAGGAACTTTCGCGCCAAAATTCTTCCCACCATGTCTTGCCTACCGTTTCCTAGTCACCCGTACTTTTAATCCCTTCAAGGGGAAGTCGGGGATAGGCCTCCGAGGCATCCCCCCTCTTCACACCTCTTGCGGCATCCTCCGATCCTCACCACAGAATTATCCAAGTCGAGAGTATCTCGAGCGAAAATCTGGACGTCTTTTTGATGTTTGATGCCTAACCACAGAGAAGAGGCGGGTTTGTGTGCCAAACCGTCAATAGGAAGAGTTGGTCCAATTTACGAAACAGTCACGGCGCGTCAGGAGCAGAGTTCTGTGAGTCCCCTGGAAGACTGTTCGATGCGTAGGACAGCACGACGCAGGAGAACTCAAGGCGAGCGGACGCATCATTGACGGCTGTTATTGACAAACACTAAAGTGGTGTTGACACTTGTAGGAAAGAACATCGATAGGAATCTTCGCGCCCTCACCGGAGACGGGTGTCGGAAATGGAAAACGATAGGTTTGGGAATTGAAACATTTCGGGCCTGTTTTTGTTCGTCAGGAGAAAAAGAGCTGCAGAGGAGAAACCACGAATGCTCGGAGGCTTTAATGTTAAAACTTTGTTAACTTTCTGACATTTTGTTGGCCTTTCCCCCTCAAGTTTTCCATATTAAGCTCAACAAGTGGCAAGAGTTGTAATAGCGAATTGGCATTGGAGAAGTACTCATGCCTCGGGTTTCAAGTATTGTCATTCCATCTGGTGAGAAGGAGAAATAATTAAAATATTACCGGTAGCGATTCGTCGAAGGCACAGGAAACGAACAATCAGTTGCCCAACTTATTGGACAGGAAGGCGAAGTTATTGAGATGCAAGCATCGGCAAAAGGTACTACTGAGCCCATGCTTCAATTATGTTTTATGAGGAGTAAACAAATCAGCATAAGCCAAACGTAATTGGCTAATGAAGTTGCAATAAATGAGGGTAAAGGCTGAAAGGAAAATTTCTTTATGGGGAGAGAATAAAACGTAGGGGAAACGGGAGGGATTGCATTGTGGTGGCCACTGTAAATAACACCATAATAAGGACGTCAAACACTTCTACTTGAATGAAATGAAAAGCGGAAGCCGATGGAATTACGTCAATGTGGTAGCCAATAATACACAAGTGCTTTTACCTCTCATAATAATTGTTCTCTGCCATTTTGAGGAAAGAGTAGAAGAGGGTTGTGAGTTTTGGAAGGTGCTTAATTCAACAGTGGTCTTTTGCCGAAAGCCGCAAATCCGCCGCTATTGATTTTGCGTTTCCTCTGTTGACGCCCCGAACGCAATTCTTGAATAGTGAGAGAAAGTTAATAGACATGAAACAGATCTTTTTGGCCAGTAGAGAACGAAAGGAGAAAAGAACATGAAGGAAATATATATCAAATGTGCAATTAAACCTGATATCATCGACATCAATAAATGCCAATCTTATGGAAGGCGTAAAACTAGAAAAAGCAGGAAAACACGCGATTCCCATTTTCCAAATGATAAGCATCGTCAACTTCAAATGGCTTTTAAAAGGGCAGACATATCGAACTAGTTTCATAAGATTAACACATCTTTATGATAATCTTGTACAATTTCGATTTGATTGATTGATGTTACATTTAAAATTATTCTGACAACATCTAATTTCCAGCACAGATTTGCACTTCCATTTCCATGCACTTTGCATTTCAAACTTTACTTTTGTGATAAAATTCACTTTTCTCTCTCTCTCTCTCTCTCTCTCTTTTCTCTTGCTCTTCCTGTTTCTATACTCCGAGTTCAATGTGTTATTTGCCTTTGACATATTACTGTTTTACAGCCAAATTCTCTCCCCCTCTCTCTCCCACACACACACACACACATACAACCACACACACACACTTTCTGAACGCACATACACTTGCTTTCCTCTTTGCCCATCATCTCTCTCATCATATTCCCTTCTTTTCCACACTTTTTTGTTAAGCTAAATCACTCTATATACTAGTCGTTTGCTAATAACCCTTATTTAACCTCACCATATGGCATACCCCCTCCCCGCCTCTTCCTCCCTCTCCCCTCTCTCCATCTCTCTTTTTGTCAAATTCCCTTCCCAGCCCCCACCCCTCCCACATCTCCCTCCCAAACTTCCTTATTCATCCCTTGCGAATCCAAAAGCCTAGTTTTATAATGACCTTGACATCATTTTGATGATACACCAGAGATGCTGCACATCCCTTGAGTATATAGGAGATGGCAGGAAATCAAGATCAGGGGCAGATTTTCGTCGTATTTCGGCATTTTCATCCAAGAAATCCGAAACCGGCTTCTAATTTGTTTCAGGGCTATTTTGTTTCCTCCTATCTCCAACAATAATTTAACAACACGTTAAATCTGCTTGTATAATAGATAATTCATGGCAGTAGCAACGAAAGGAAACTCAAACTGAAAGGATACAGAACAGTCGAAAAACATACCCAGCAAATAATTCCATACCTGGAATTTAACCCAGATACGTGAAAATGATATCAAAGGGACTCCCAGGGATAAATCTCATGTCTACATTTGGAATATTCCTCAATATGAAAATAGAATAATATTTACAAGACTTATCCGTGTTTGTGCTGGCATTGGTGTTTTTGGAAGCAAATGGAAACCATGTAAATGGTTGTGCGTAGACACTTTGAAGTTATTTTTAGAATATATCTGGCGGGCTATTGTTTTGGTTGTTGCTTTGGACGCCATTTTGATCTTTTGAAGCATTAGCTCGACAATCCTAGGGCAGTCTTAGCCTATACTTCGTCCACTTGCAAAAGGATTGGTAAAGACAGCAAAATGAAACGACATTTTAAAGGTCTTTTAGTCCACTTTTTGTAGTTATTTACTTGATGTAATGGCGTGTAAAGTGTCAGTTGACAAGGTAGCTTTTTAGTAAATGTCATATTCCAACTCTTTGAATTTGTCAATTTTTATTTCAAAAATCTATTTAGAGTCGATGAGAGGACTGCATTAGGAGACTCGTTGGCATTTCGTTAACTGTTTGTAACTTTTTTCGTCATAAGCAATTGTCGGTCATAAGGAAACGCTTCTAGAGCGGAACACATCTGCAGGAGATAAAGACGTGTTGTACATCGTTGCGTGCGCGTAGAGTCGTCGGCGCAAGTTATCTCCCCACAGCAGATATCGAGGGTGTTGCGTTTTACAGACAAACCATTTCAGTCTGTTCTGAGAGCTCGCTTGCTATCTTCCTCAAACAGGCACGTACGACTCTTTTTAGGTTACGGAAGGGACGGAAAATTTGGAAATGTCTTTGAAAGTGAAGAGGGCAAGATAATACCTCAGCGGCGACTTAACTTCGAACACACGATGACGGGCAATGCAATTCGCCTGCAGCAGTAGCACAGCTGTTGCAAAAATCATACCATATTTCCCTTCTCGCGCGCGTTTTACCTCTCACCAAGAAGTTACTTCTTGCTCTCACTCCAGTAAATTTCACCCAAGCGCTACACTCTATGGAAACGTTTGGAAGATTATTCCATTCTCTCACCCTCTTTCTCTCCTCTTTCCATCACTCTGTTGGGCTGATGGGAATTCCATGCTAATTCTTCCTCTCTGACAGCCAGTTGACATTTCGACATATTTCGCCTGCCCTCAAGTTCAAGGTATGGTGCGTGTGAGTTGTTTCTTGCACACGTGGTTACCCCTCATTTGAAACAAGGCACCCGGTAGCCCTCCCAAGTTTATTTCTCTTTTTTTGTTTTTTTTCTTCTTCTCCCTTAGTCGATCCTCTCATGGAAAATAAATAACCGTAACTTTTTTACTGTGGATATCATCACTTAAGTTATTACAGTGAACGAATTTATAAGTCATACATTAAGCATAATTACTTGCCTCAATCAAATAAGATGGGAAGCGCACTGTATGTTTTAATTGGTTTACGCCTATATATACACACTTCACACACATACGCACACGCACACCTATAGACAGAAAAAAGAAAGTATGCTTACACAAAATTTCCTAATTTTTACGAGGTGAGAAGTCTGTAAAAGTATGGTTCATGAACAAAATATTACAAATTCTTTAGGTATCTCTAGTGTGAGAAAACATGGTACAATAAATAGTACACTACTTTAAATTTTGCTCTATTTTGAAAATGGTAATAAAGGGGTTTTATGTGAAAGGAACATGCACATGAATCTCCTTTTAAACAAACCTGTAAAATGCACATACAAACAGAGTGACTTACCCCTACCGATGTAATATGTGGCGCCTGGTGACCATAATATGTATCAATTATCTATCATGATGCTACTGTAACATTAAATATATACTTGCTCATGTAAGAAATAGAACTAAATCGCATCACAACCTATCAGCTAAAGCTTTTTTCTTAAAACTTTAATGTACATCATTGCATACCATTTCTAAAACTTTATCTTTCCCAATTCAAGTAGCAGTAGGCGCTGGCAATGGGTTTGTAAATGGCGCTAACGCATGTTGAACACGCACGATCTTTGCGATGCATTGCATGGCGCGAACATACAATCTCAAGGGCAGAGTAAATTGCTCGTTAACTACAGATACAGGAGCGCTTTTCCAGGGGACGGGAATCGTTATTTAGTCTGAGAAAAATCCCCAGTCACCCCAAAGTACTTTGAACTAGGATCCAACGTTATGGACGGAGAGAGGGGGAAAGTACCAATTTGGGGGAACCTATTGGTGTGGCAATGCTGTCATAAGGGGTTGGCAACAATCCCTTTTTATATCATAACGAATAATTATGTAGATCATGACGATAAGTACCTCGCGTACACTTCATACTAAATTTGTGAACGTTATGAAGATAGTGATAGACTATAATTGTAAAGCTAGTTTATACCCCGCCCTTAGGCGTAGCTACGGGGATGGGGGAGGGGCGCACAGGGCAATTAGTCAGAATGAAATATGAAAATAAGATAATGATAACACGGCCCCTTCCATAGACTCCTTCAATGTTTGGTCTTGTTATCTCGCGTTTTATTTTCTGAAATATTTCGGGGGCCCCTTCCCCTGATGACACTCGTGCCCCCTCACTTAAAGCCGGACCTACTCTACGGTACGCTAAAGCCCCTCTCGAATTTTATATGAAATAGTCATGCTACGCCAACACACATGGTCACTTTATTGTGAATGGGAAATCATTTTTGATTGGGGTGATTTGTTTTGAAGTCACGGGGATTTACACCAACACACCCTGGAGACGATGGTTGCTTTCGGTAGCTGCTGTGAGAGGAATCATTGGGATTCGTGGAAAGAGGCACTTTTGGCAGTTCGCCAACATTGTTTGATACTTCTGGAAAACATCCCGTGACCATGATAACATCTTTCTTGATCTTTCTCTTGAAGACGTTGGAGAAATTGAGCGGAAGGTACTCCCGCATCCACTATTTGAATAGACTATGCAAACGCGCCGTGAGGTCGATTTACAAGGATGAAAATATCCAATACCAGCCTACTGCAGATCTACCCCAAAAATAACCGACAATATATCGTTATTCCATATAAAAAATCTAAAACGTAGTGAGTAGCCATCGGTTTCATATTTACGACACATTCATTTAAGGCCCGGTATCAAAAAGATACCAATGATTTAAAAGAATGGTATTGCAATTACCATGAAAAGCGTTTGGACGTGAAAAGAACAACCCAAATACTTTCAGAACATTCTTCAGAAAGTTGTGGAACATGTCTCAATGTGGCTACCATGTACAACTGTTATCATGGTTGTCAAAGTGTTTCTGAACGTCGTTAGAACATTAGGACTTCAGGTTTTCCAATTAGGCAGACTAAAACAAATACATTTATCTCCAAAATAGGTCAGTTTAATAATTTTAGATCACTTTAAGGCATACTTCTAAAATCACCTTCCGCCAGATTCGATGAGGATGAAAGAAAATTTACGACGTCAGTCGTTAAAGCGCACTTATGATAAATAGCTCTTCCCAAACACTTACAGATATGTTTATAAAATTGGAGGCGATGATCTGAGATTTACTCTCACAATGGTGTCGTCATAAGAGGAGCATAAAATACAGAAAAATAGAGGACCACTTTTGAGTGTAAATGTCACCTTGACATCATTGGTCATAAATATTCATTGGGGTGCTTTCTGTTGATATTGCGAATGTTATGTCTTGTTTTATTGTCGTGATCATCTGCAGAAGACGTGATATTCTGTTGAAATAGATGGAGAGGATGGAAGCGTGTCATCGGATTGATAGTCACATGGCCGACACGAGAAAACAGATGAAAACCCAATGAAGTCTAAAGTAATACTTTATAAAGTAATATCGTGGATATGGTGCCATTGTGTGAAAGCATGGAACTGTGATGAAAGTCGTAGTAGGTCCATGGTGAGAGCATGGACCTACGATGCGAGTCGAATGTCAGCAAATTTAAAGGGGAAATTTTTTACATGTTCCTGTTTATCTGGACTCTGGTCCTGATAAAAATTATCATATTTGATCAAAGGGCAGGGAAATCCATGATACCCCTGCACCTTATTACCTCCACCCCTTAATATCAATGTATAACAAAATGATGTAGGCACCAGTGCCATTTGTATAAGTGATACAACATTAATAACAATCGATTAGCTGAAGAACGGTTTCAAAATCAGCATTATTATGTTGCTTTTATCTTGGGTATATATATATATATATATATCTCAATTACCTCACTCGAGGAACCCTTATCCAAGACCAAGGATCCCCGTGTGGTAATTCCTTCGAATGACGATACTCTTCCGATCACCTGATTATTCCCAAGGTGCTATAGGCCTATGCCTATGGTGGATTCATGAATCTCTCGCATATCACAAGTCGAGAAAATCTGTGACGAAAGAGAAATACAGTTTAATATCATGCGCTTTTTTCTTTAAAACTCTCCATGTGCCTTCCCTGGCAGTACGACCCTTCCGTTTGAATCCGCAGTTGCATGATGCAATATTGGTATTGGTGATCACCTGATCACGGGATCCCATAATCATACGGTTCGATTTGAAAGTCGACTAGGTGAGGGTTTGTGAAAAGACTCCCACGTGGTATTGACGTGCACCCATCGTGGTCTTAACCAAACCCAAAGAGGACCTACTTCAACCCCTGACACCAACCATCACAAATCTTCACGCCTTTCTATCGTATCATCAGCATAACCGGCACCGTTTACAATAGTTGCTTGGATGCCGAAGCTTAGGAATCCGACCTCTAAGAGGAGATGCTTCACCTCTATATGGCTCTTGACATCCAACATCACAAATCTTCACGCCTTTTTATTGTATCATCATCATAACCGTCACCGTTTACAATAGTTGCTTGGTTGCCGAAGCTCTTAAATCCGACCTCTAAGAGGAGATGCTTAACCTCTAGTAGATAGCTTTTGACAAAACGCAAATCTTCCGGCCTTTTGAAGATCACATTTATTCTTGGATGCCGCGAAGCGTAGGAATGGCAGAGGACTTGATAAATCATCGATACATTCCATTGAGACTGATGTGTATTTGTACGAATAATACAAATACTAAACATTTCAAGAGGTACGATGAGATAGGTATGATGAGATATCAGGGTGTATTGATACAGTCCAGTCCCTGCACGGGTCGGTTTGTTTCAAATGCTTTCTGATATTAAAGTATATGACCGAGAAATCCATTCATTTTGTGGAAATAAACCATATAGGATTTATTTAATAAAGGAAGTTATAATCAATGTTTATGATTTAAAATCATACCGATTCTGGAATAGAAAAATCAAGTTTCGTTTGATTTTGCCATAATCATTCGAATACTGTCTCTGAATGTGAGAGACAAATACAGTAGATGTACGCCTTAGCTTTTCATTTTTTTTTCTGTCCCTCAAGAGGAATTCGGCTGTAATTATGGAAACATTTCTGGCCTAGTACTCTTTTTGATCCTTTATGAAATCAATCAAGTGGTTAAATCATTACCAATCCTTAATTTTTTATAGAGAAGGAAACCATGAAATTCACCCAGTCTGTGGGACTAATCAGCATTGCTACCTTGCATCTTGGCCATGGGTCTCCGGGTCGGTTTAAGGACTCCCCAGAAAGCTGCTCATTGCCACAGCGTTAACGTGCTAATTAGGGGTGATTGGATATCACTTCGGACCTTGGCTGCTTATTAACGCTTTGTCTGGACACTAACGACTCCATGGAGAGTCCAGTCAGGCCTTAATGGGGGCGCAAACATCTAACGATGAGGCGGTCTTGTTAGCAAACACGGGATCAATACTTTGAAGCGCCATGCCTGGCCACACGCTACGTCCTAAGGTCATAGCAATGTGTCTTTGGCAGATCATGTCACCGTATAGATATACATTGTGGTGATACCTTGAGGTATGTCGCAAAACACTTCTCAGACATGCTGAACACCATTACACCATGGGGCCCTTCTTACTGAACACGAGTACATAAATACCAGCATGATTACCAGGCACACGAAGAAAAGCCTCGAGATTAATTGCCCTAAGAACCCGAATCCATTTCTTTGTATTGAACCCCGCTGAACACACCAATAAACATGACAAACATACCCCTTTCAAAGAGGTAACAACATGTGAATTTAAAGCGGATCATTGCTGGGATTTCAGCCAATGTTCTCTCTTAATATGGCTGGGTGTCACCTTGAATTAAGTCGAATGCCAGACAATCGAATTAGGCCAACAAAAAAAAAAGAACACCGCGATACACTTTGAAATAATCGTAATAATTTATCTTCAGTAGATATTCATGTACGTTTTATCGTGAGGTTACCTTTTAATACGAAATCATTTTGGTATGTTACTGTTTTATACAGAGCAACAATATGGGTTCATGTTATTCGCTTCTTGCAAAAACCGAATTTCCTTATACAGATGACGGCACTAGAGACTGAAAGTTTTCTGCACTGAGGCTTTCGTTACGATATCCCTATGATCAAACTATTATAATCAATGTAATCCTTTCTGTGGCTCGATAAATAGAAAGTAACTGTGTTTAATTTCTTAAGAGGTGTTATATGATCGCCAAACTAATGGTTCACAATAAACGGACCGACCCCATTTGCTACTCCCCCGTTATAGAGACATTACATTCCAAATTTAAATATAGGTCGCTTCTGCATTTCCATTCTTCCATAAAATCCAGTTTTGTGCTTAATTTTACACCAATATATGTTATTACCATCTTCTCTTTTTTTTTTTTTTTTAGGTATGTCATTACCGAAGGAGCGTTTGAGAATAGGCTTAACAGCAGTTGAACAGATCGCCGAGGTCGTGAGGTACGCACATGAGAACGACCTGCGGTTACGGGCAGTCGGGTCAGGAGCATCGTGGTCGAAGCTCACCAACGTTCGAGACATCCTTATCGGTAAGAGAAGATATGCTTTCATATTTATCTCCTTGTTGAAGATTAGATAAAATTAAGAACGTTTTCCATCTTAGTCTGGTATAGAGGTATCAATAGCTCAAAAAGGAAGGTGTTGGGAAAACGAGACCCCAAAAATGTATAAATGTTTCGGTGCATGTTCATGTAGTCACATTATTCAAGACGAGGCTTTATTAATTTTCTTTGTTTGGGTTGATTTTTCAAAAAGATATGCGGGATCTGACACGGATCGTCCGAGCATCACCTCAAAACACCGACGGCTCAATCTACCACATCGAGGTCCAAGGAGGCAAGATCTTACACGACTTCGTCCGGGAGATCGACTCCAAGTACGGCATGAGCTTACCTTGTATGGGCAACTATGCAGGCCAGACGATTGCGGGAATCATCAGTACTTCAACGCATGGCACCGGCCAGGACTACCCAACCATGGTAAGATGTCCTCATAATTCTTAAGGGTATCTGATCATGGGGCCTCTTTCCATACAATACCATAAGGACATACGCAATTTATTGGAAGTCGCATAATGGTACTAATCGCAGGGCTGACAGGAAACGACCTTGCTTCAAACCAAGATGAGTGTCTATACAAGATAATTTAGCAAATTCTAGGTATCCTCTTTTGTCATAAGAACAAAAATGTATCCCTTTTGTATGAAAACATTCAACCAATCGAACAAGTCATCTATGCCTTGTTTGCTGTTTTCATCTAGACCTACTTATGTGTCTTACGTTTCATTCTTGACCTGGACATCGTTTTCATTCTTTATAATCCGCAGTCGAATTTCGTCATCGAGGTCCATATGGTTGTCGCCAGGGGCATCCAGATCAAGGTCAGGTTACCGAAAAATGGCGAAGCAGAAGAAGACTTCGAATCGGTGACGCGGCGCGTCGAAGCGGCAAAGTTTGGCGATCCTCCTCTCGAGATCCAGAGCACGGAGGTGTTCCGAGCGGTCGCCGTCGGCTTCGGTTCCTTGGGCGTCATCTATTCCGTCACCCTCGAGTGCATTCCCGTCTTCAACATCGCCGAAACGCGCCAGTACATTGACATTGAATGGCCGGAGAAATCCGAGGAATTCCGAATTCCCGAAGAGCTCCGAGCGCTGTCCAAGGGACACGGGAAGTTCTTTTCGTTTTTTGTGAATCCTTTTCCAAGGGGAGGTGATGAGAAGAATGAAAACGGAAACAGGACGCTAAAAGCGGTGTATTTGTCAGGAGAAAAGACTCTCGAAACGGGGACATGCCAGTGTAATATGTGTATGGATATGCAGTGCTTTACATGTACAGGGTGCAGAGGACAAAGTGCGTGCCAGATTGTTCAGGTGAGTCTATGCTCGAAGTCTCCGATTAATCTCCAAGGATCTTTAATCATATTACTATAAAACTGTCGTTCATTCATTTATTAATATATTTATTCCCTGTTATGGTGTGATTTCATATATATATTACTTTTAGTATCATCTACATTCCTAGTGAATGTTTCATTCTACTTCTTCTACTACTTCTTCTACTACTTCTTCTACTACTTCTTCTACTGCTGCTTCTACTACTGCTTCTACTACTTCTTCTACTACTTCTTCTACTACTTCTTCTACTACTTCTACTACTTCTTCTACTACTTCTTCTACCACTACTTCTACATCCGATTTCTACTTCTTCAGCTACTTCTTCTGCTACTTTCTACTGCTTTTTCCTTCATATATTTTAATTTCTTCTCCTAATTCTGGTACGTTCCACTACACTTTCTTCATTGCTAGATTTCTTTCATTCCTGTGTTTCTAATCAAATATTTTCATTTTACTTCCACAATTTTGGCAGCTTAAATTACCTTTCTTTAAAATCAGCTTAAAATCATGTCACGCCTCTCAGTAATAATACCATTTTCCTCTTATTCCTTTGATACATATACCTTTGTGTCAATGATGTAAGTTAGCCTTTCACATTTGCTGTTCATTATATCGCATGATTTGCATTTCACACGAGAAACAGAAGACTGCTGATTATTGTGTATCAGGCGATTAGAAGGGTGGCATAACCCGAGTTTTGCCTGACATGTTTGCCTGAGTGCCGATAAGCTGATTCGTTCGAAAGCAAACTGTTATTGATACGGGTTACAGGAGTCGTAATGTGTAATAAGTAAGATAAGTCGATAGGAACATGGAACAATTGACCTCTTATCAAATAAACTAGTTTACCCAAATGATCAGCCTCATGTTTTAACGCTGTCTTACAAGAAAGGAAAGACGAGAGGGAAAAGGAGACCGATAGAAAAAAGGGCTTCACACGTGCCTCATTTCAGTAACCATAAACCCAAATTTTCCGTTTTTCTTGGGGTGTTAATTTCAAAGCTGGGCGATGTAAGCCTAAACCTTTCAGTCTGAAACACAAGGCTGCCTGTGTTTGTGTAAAATCTTCCGTAAAGGAACACTCGCTTTAACCCTGCGGGGCGGAGTGTGACTCGACAGTCCAAGTTTGTGGGGGCAGTCTCAGACTTCGTTTTTTTTCTCCAAGGGTCGCGTTCACACCCGTAAGAAGCACTCATAAACTTCCAGCTCGAGATGACAATGACTAACTTATATCTTCAAAATAAAGGTGTTTTTTAATAAAGGAAAGAATGTTTGATAATCACTGTAGTAAAGCCTTGGAATGCCGCTACCATGGCTTAGGACACAGACGCCTTCGTCAAGAGTGTGGAGGCACCCTGACAAGACCACCATTTCTAAACTACAAGTTATTCTTTTTCAAATTCAGAGAGTAAATACCATCTGGGTAGGTGTGAAACTCCAAGATGGCCGCTGGCAGTTTGTTCTGGTGGCGTAGTATTATGCTATCGTGGTTTATTGGGAAAAAGTACAAGGAGCAAGTTTGGGTCTAAGAGCTCTGCCGCCCGACCGTCATCGCGGGGACCTTGTTGCTTTAACGTGACATGGCGTAAAGAACGAGCGAAAGTGGCCCCGCCGATACGCCATCTTCTGACCGATTTGCCGCCATCTTGAAAGGTCAAAAGGTCATTAACGAGAGCGATGGAAATGTGCCTTTGGCGATCATTAGGGGAATGGAAGAAATATATCTCGATAGCTCATGAAACATTGTGAAATACATCCCTCACGACATTAAACCTGTTAATCCCCCATAGCAATTGGTTTCAGGATATCAAAAACAAAACTTGGCATGCATGTGTCTTTGATATTTAGCTAAATGCGATGATCGTTTGATAAAAACCAATAACAGAAATCATGAATGTTTTTCTTCTGATTGCAGACGGATTGTTCGGCGAGCTGTTTTCAGATGATAACGCGGTTTATGCCCTGCAGTTTGGCGTATTTTGCCGACTGCGGCCTGCAGCAGTTTGCAAGGGGGAAGATCTACATCCAGAGGTGGTACAACGTGCTCACATTCACCAATGGCAATATCCAGTAAGTTTTCCTGCAGAATAAACAAACACACCCACCAAATATTCATCTCAACAAAAACACTCCTCCAGGAATATCATGATTTTGTTCTCACCAAGCGTTTACATGCAGTCATTTTTCTGAAGTATTTTACAAAAGAGGGTTGGTGTCACACTAAACAAACCAAGCCATAATTGGAAGAAAACAAAATACGTTGATTTATGACATATAAAATATTTATAATATACTATGTTAATTTCATATTAGCAAGATTTATTTCAGAATATCCTTAGTCATAGGCTAATAATATTTCTGTTTTTCCTCGACAGCGTTAAGACAGCCGAGTACTGTGTCCCGTTGTCGAACTTAGATGGCGCCCTACGAGATATCCTCAAGATCATGCAGCAGTATGGCGAGATGTTCGGTTCTTACACGCTGCTGCCCGTCTATGTCCGGATGGTCAAGGCTGACGATCTCTACCTTAGTCCCGCAAATAGGAATAGGATGGATGGTTCAACGTCAGATCGATTCTGCTTCATTGAGGTAAGGACTAAAATATTATCAAAGTACTTTGCAGACAAACCTTATCCTTGAGCATGGCATTCAGTTTAGGTGAAATGATATGAATATCGTGACGTTTGTGTGGGCAGAATTTTGCAGATGTTTCAAAGAGCCAAGGAAAGGTTCCTTTGTAAAAATGTAGTTTAGTCGATCCTTGTAAACAGCTTTAAATTGGAAGCTTTTACGAGACCTATTTGATGTCGATTTTGCCATCATTCAAGAAAGTTCCATGGAGGGGCTTTGGGGCAATTTCGCTGGTGCACTTGAACGTGCCTATGCGTCATGTAACTGAAACGGGCCACCACCGTGGATATTGCAAAATATCACGAGGAGCAACGAAAACGTTATTAGTGTAAACTTGAGCAGCAATCAGAGAACACTTAGGAGCATGTCAATAGTTCACGACAGAATAAAGTACCGCGACCTTTTTTTTTTGCTCTCATAACAGCGGAACATTTAACAACGGCTCACAATAAAGGTAGAGCAGAAAAGAGGAGAAAGGAAAGGGAAAGGAGAGTCTAGAAAGGCAGGGTGTGTGTAAGGGGGGGGGGGTCGAAATTTCGAGTCAGAAAGAAAAAATGTGTTCTGTGTCGAGGAAGAATATCACAAAATATCACAAACATTTACCGCAAAATAAACCGAATAGAGTCGTCTCAATTATGAGGCGCCGACGGCGAAAACTTTCCGTGACGATTCTCGAGAAATGCCGTCGTAGGATCCTGACAGCTTATGCGGGCCCTCGGGCACAGTCGCCTGCGCCAACATTTGAAACAGATTTTTCACCAAATACTTTTGCTCTCTTCCCCCAAATAGTTAAGAAATATAAAGCGGATTTTTTTTCTTCTTTAAAAGCCAACCTTGTTTTCATATTTTCTTTTCAACCCAAGTCCCCTCACTATCAATAAATCTCATAACTATTGTTGGTTTGGTCTCTGAGAAGTAGTTTTGAAAAGCGGCTATAGTCTGGAATTCCAGAGTATATTTGGTTACTTATCTTATTGTTTTTCGTAATAAAATCAGTTTGTGGTGAATTTGGGGAATTTGGTATGAAGTGTAGCATATTATTATTAATAAATCCAATTATGATGTGCCCTTGTGCGAAGTATCCTTTCCAATTGATCAAATAACTGACCCCTTTTGTGAAAGTAATACAGATTAAAAGAAGGTTGTCTACATTAATTAACTTTCTAAATTGACCTGGAATATCAGGCGTTGCGAACCTCTTGTGTTGTCCGTAGCCTAAATATATAACTTGCCATGATCTACCTAGCTATATGGAAACTGATGTTTTAAGTTTGTAGACATCGTTTCTAGTCTACGTGGCAGATGACTATATTACATAGGTAAATCTAGTATACAAAATTCTTGGTAGAAGCATAAACATTTTCCTGTTGATTGCAATCAAAATTTCCCTTTTCACCGTCTCAGATGAAACATAACTTGATTACAAACTTTAATCCACTATTTGGTGACAATATTTTCTTGTCCAACGTAAACCCTCTTCTCAATGGGATAAACAAAAAAGCAACAACAAAATTTAAATGAAAATCCTAGTACTACATTGCTTGATCTCATATTCATTGGACAACGATGATGTTCGCAAGTGGATTTCAGTTTCCCACGCTGTTGATTCGTATTGTATCAGGACATTTCGTGAATGAATGCATTACAAAGCTCGATTATTGCAAGTCAGCGTTAACATTAGTCACACCATAAGAAGACATTTGGAGCAAGGAGGGAAATAATGAGGCGCAGAGGAAACCTTGGCCGCCACAAAGAAAGGAAGAGGGCGTCTCACAAGAGAAAGATGGAAACACTAGAGAGGAGAAGCCAAAAGAGGAAATGGAAAGAAAGTGTGTGCCGGACCTGTCACGGTCAAGGCCACCCCGAAATACTTCAAGGAACCCACGAAGTGCAGGAACAGTCTTTGAGCTGCCGAGCTGAGAGAAAGTGCAATGATATTTGGAGAGTGCAAGCTCGCTTACAGGGGGAGGAAATGATCAGATTGCGTGACAAATTGATGAGGGGTGGGGCATGTGTTGTGAGATGTCTTGAGAAGTGGTTTTGTATCCATGAGATGGTTGCCAACACAATTTGAACATGTTACCATAACGGTTGTCAGAGCGATTCAGCTTGTGGAAGCGTTGCGGTTCTTACGGAGGCGATAAACCTTAAATCCATTCAAAAAGTAGAACTAGAATTATGATTTCCCTCGTATAATTTGACGAAAGGTACACTATGTTTCACCTCTTCCTGAAATATTGACTCGGCGAAAACTAATCGGGATGAGGTAGACCAACTGCTTCCAGTCTCTAAATAAGTATGTAATCCCATGAGGTAATGTGCCTTAGAACTTGGTGAAGATGGGGGGGGGGGGGGGAGCAACGCCCTTAATGTCACCCCTTCAGTGTGTTTGAAAGGGGTAACAATATCCCTATGTTACCCCCTTGATGGGTTGAATGGTAGGAAACAATGCAAGAATGATCCGCGTCGGATCACAGCTAATTATTTTCGAACGGAACCCGAAGCTTACCCCGATCGTTTCCGATGAGGTGGCCCGATTGCTACCTCGACAACAGGTTGCTGGAACACTTCCAGCGTTCATGCCTTCAGCAATAAACTCGGTGGGACATCTATCCACCTTCTCTCTCCTCCTTCTCATCTCGCGTCCTTTTTAGAATTTTCCTCCCATGCACAGCTCAATTAGCTAGTTTGAGATACATTTCGCACAAGAACACACGTGTTATTATTTTTGTTAAATACCAAATTGAAGAATCTACTGAAAAAAATACAAAACAAGTGCACGTGAAAGTTTTGTAAATCATTATTCATTTATGAACCAATGTTTCATTCAGCGATAACAGATGGAAATATTTATATTGTGATGAAAACAAAACGACTGGCAAAGTGTTGAGTGATTTTAATAATAACAAAACCTCCAGTATTTATTTATTTTCCATACGTCTTCAAGTTCACATTAAAAGGCCGAGAAGTAATTTTCCTATATCGGAATCATGGAAATAAATCTAAACGTTTTATGCTGATTGAAAAGATATATATATATATATATATATATATATATGTATATATATATATATATATATATATATTGATGTTTGATCTTATCTTATGTGTAATATGTTTTCAATCGCACTTGGAAAGCTACGGTTATTTAAAATTAGCACAAATCTTATCAGGAAGAAACTTAAACATTGTATGTTGATTGACTTGGGTTGGCTTCCGTTCTCCAACGGGGAAAAAACGGGTTCGGGTCATCTAAAATACACCGCAAAAATGTTGAGGATAGAAAATATCGACATGAAACAAATTAAGAGTAATTTGGAATGAGCCCATACCGATTCCAGTTCACCGAAGCGACCTACTTGGGAAGTACGATAATATCAAGAATAGCTTGCGGAACATTTGCTTGTGAATTTGCCATATTAAGGTAGCCTGGAGATAATTATTTGAAACGGAGTAAACGTGATTTTCACTTCCATACCTCCCCCTCCTCCCCCAACACAAAATGCCTAAATTGTTAAGTGCAACATTTTTATTTTTTTTGCTCGTAGAAATTGTTCATGTCAAAAAATATATATTTGAAAAAATTCTTCTTAGAATATTATGCTCATATCTTTAATTAACACATCAATAGCAAGAGAGAGTTTGTAGAGGAAAATGTTACTAGCTCCCCCATACCATATGATTTGTTATTTGTTATTTAGTATTTTAAATATGGATAGCCCTATAACTCTTATTAAAGGAGAAATTACTTTCTAGTTTCTACACAAATGTTAGAGTAAATTGAACAAGTGTGTCAGGTGGGAAATGTTTGAAATTTCAAATATGAACAGTTCACGAATTCTTCTGAAAAAAGAAACTGTTAGAAATTAAGAATGCCCCTGCTCCTACCCCCCCCCCCCAAAGAAAACTTAGTCACACCATGGTCACACCATGGACCTACTAAGAATGGTCACACCAATGTCTTGAGGGTCTCGCCAACCTGAAAACCTAGATCTTTTAAGGACGTGACACATCTTACAATCATGCTTAGCATCTCCTCTCCTCATCACTTTTGATGGTAATAAAATCCAATCGACTTGGGAAAAATAATAATTCCGTCTACTCATCATGCCCATCTCATCGGCAACAATAACAAGGGTTGTCCACTCCCGATGGACACGGCCTGACCTTTGTGTCATGATACGGTCAATTGAGTTTTCGAGGTGTCCTGTCAAAATGGCCAGGGTAAAGTGGGCCATCAAGTGCTTCCGTTGTCCTAACTCTGCCATCATGGTTTTGTCTCAACGGTTTAGGCCATGAGCATCACATTTTTATGAAGAGTGAACATGAATGATTTTTATCATGCGATGAAAAATATCGTCCAAAATGTGAGGAAATATTTGTTCTTGTTTTTCCCCAATACATTAATAAATACTGCAGGATAGATGGTATGAAATCTGAATCTCAAAATTCATTTTGTCACTTTAAAAATTATGAGTCTTAGACCCAAACTAAGATTGTGGTATTACTACTCCTCACGGTGCATTTCATGTATTACATTTATGTGCAGAAGTTTATAACATTCAAGGTTTTCAAGTCGGTTCTAAAATTCACTCGTGTTCATGCGTTGCATGATCTGATTTAGTTTAGGTTAAATGATTTCTGCAGATGAACATAAATCCATAAGTGTCGGAGATTACATAAATAGATTATTATGACAATCTTGTTTACTTTATATTCTGATGGATAACTCAGTATTTTCTTTTTCTCTTTCATTATTTCCACTTTGCAGGTTCCTTTCCTGCCTGGAGCATACGGCATCGACGAGTTCCACAAAAAGATAGAGGATCATCTCTATGCCAACTACAAGGCACGTCCACACTGGAGTAAGAACAACTTCTTGAACCATAAGCGCGTACAGCAGCTCTACCCCGAGCTCGAGAAATGGAAACAGATCTATCTGCTTTTCAACCGGGACGGGACATTCGACAACGAGTTCACACGGAAGTGTGGCTTTGAGGATTTCCACCCAACGGACGATGAAACGGTGGACGACCACAGATGGCGAGGGGAACATGGGAAGTGTTGCTCCTGCGAGAGATTGGACTCTGGAGCGAACACAGGAGGTGCTGACGTGAACGTGGAATGTGGCGCGCAATCGCGGATTGACGATAGGGACTCGGGTTCGAATCTCAGTTCAAATGGAGGAAGTAGGACAGTGGAAGCTGTGGTCGAGGATGTGAGGGCAGAATTATGGGTGAAGAGAGACTCGGGGAGACATGTAAGTCCGTGTTCGTGCGACGACTCCACGCTGCGAATCCCCATGGGCAAGTCGGGTGCAATAGTGCAGCAACCCACGAGATCGTCGCTACCACCCTTGTTCGTCGAAAGAACTCCGCTTGCAGCTGACATGAGGGAGGTCGTCGAGAGCGCGGCGCGGCACGGGTGCGGTGCCGAGTCGCAGCAGGGAAGTGACACTTACCCCCACCCCTTGCCTACGGTGAAATCCACGCTGGTTTGAAAGTAAATACCCAAAAGGGAAAGGACACTTATTTCCCTCATGGTTTGTTCTTGGACGCAATACCACAGATCGGTTTATCCCGGTTTATTGTTTAGAGTTGTGGTTGGAACGCGAATTCCAAAACAGTTCAAGTATAGACATAACAAGAATTCGGCATTGCAGGGAGAGAAAATAATTAGTCCAAGGTGCCGAGGAGTCGTCGAGATCTGAGTCAACTTCAAATTTCGGTGTTACCACAATATGTCTTCTTCGCAAACCACAGATCGCCTTCGTAATGGAGAGCTTGATGTGTTAATTGACACAGGATCATCACTTGAGAAAACGCGGGAAGACGAGAGATGTTTACACGGGACAACATGAACATGGATCGTCTGCCAAGAGTTCATGCTGCTTGTGGCCTGACCCCTAGAGGAACAACGGGTCAAGATGCGGTTAGTCTCACTTACCAGGGGTTACATCCGATGAATCATACAAATGAGATAGATTGTGTCATCTTACTGTCACTCAAATTCAAAGAGCTTAATTATTTGAGGAGAAAAGTTATTTGGGATTCTTCAGATAATGGAAAGATGGCATGCCAATATTTTGGCAATTAAAGGGGTTCCTCTTTCCCAATGGTTCATGAGTATAATTATAATCCAAGCGATGTTGACAATTTTGAAATTAAATAGTTTAACACTCTCAACTCACCTCTAACGATATCTCTTAAACATAGACACATAGAGAGAGAGAGAGTAACAAAAAGAGAAAGAGAGAGAGAGAGAGAGAGAGAGAGAAAGCAGTTGGTTAAAATATATTGATTATGGAGGCGATTGAGGCGACGGAGCAGACGTGTAACTACGATTTTATATGTTATATTTTCTTTAAAGGAGATATAAATTAATGTATATAACTCTCATTTAATGGCAATCGAAAAAGTTCTTTGTTCCATCGATGCAACAGATCGAGGATAGAAAACGACTTTTGGCAATTTTCCATATTTTAGCATTTTCGGAGAAAGGACAGTGTAATTGCGATAAAAAAGGTATCAATTTGAAACCACTGGTCCTTTGCTTTCTTAGACATAAATTTAATGATAGTTTTCTTTGTCGTCATGCAAGTAAATTTCAGAGAATTCTGTACATTTCCATGCAAAGGGGGACAGATCTTGCCCATCATGCAATCGTTATTTACACTGCAGACAAGAATCAAAATGTGCTTTCATAGCCTTCATACCGACACAAAAAAAATCCAGGCAGGGGTACGTGTACATGGTGTTTGAGAGAGGGTGCAAGAAAGAAAACATAGAGAGAAAGAGAGAGAAAGAGAAAGAGAGGAGGGAAAGGGTAAAAGCGGGGTGTGTGTGTGTTTGAGAGAAAAATAAAGAAAGAGGGGGGGGGGGGAGGAGACCAATACGTATTGGTTTAGTGTGTCATACCGAAAATAGCACAAAACTGAGAACTGGAGGTGATAATATGAAAATAGGCATTTATTATCTTTGACAGAGTGCCTGGGGTTATAAAGGAAGTGAAGGAGAAATGGGCAATAATACGCTATTTATTTATTTTGACTCAATACGCTCACGAACTTGTGTATCAACTTTAGAAGGATTTGAATGTTTTTGTCCCGTCTCGATTGTATTACCACGTCTTTATCCCTCGAAGTCTATTTGGCAATGGGAAATATTTTCTTTTAGTTGTTGATCCAGGAGTACTGCTTTTATTGAGAGAAAGTTTTAAATTTCATTTGGAATCTTAGTACTACGAGATAAATGTGTATAGAATTAATGTCGAAACATGCTTCGACGCCATTACAAAAACTCTGCGTTGCCATTTGGTATCTGGATTTTAAGCATACGACTTGTTCGAAACAATAGGCAAGCCAATGATTAATTTTCATACTATATTTGTTATTTTTAAAAGTAATACTTTTATAATTACTACTGATGTGTTTATTAGTGTGAGGTCTTGTTTATATGCAAAACTGCATAATCCCAGACAATGATGGTCGTTTGCCGAAAAAAGTTTGATGTAACATGTACAAAGTGGATATATGCTATTTGGTGCGAATCTAGTGCCTTTAAACATCTTACTCTGTCTTCCCTAAAATCAGTCATGCTTATGTTTTAAAATTTAAGAGCAAATCACTCACTATTTCTCTTATAGGAGAAGGGATTCAGAATTCTTTGAATCCTTAAATAAAAACATGCGTAGCAGTAAGACAATAGACGAACTCGTCTTAAAAAAGTGTATACATTTGAAAGTATTGAAGTTTATAAATTAGTCAAGACTTATGAAGTCGGTATGTCCTGTAAAGGCGTGTTAATATTTTTATTGTATATCGAGGAACACTGTATTCATGTCAACAATATACAACATGTTTTTACGAAAGTAAAGACTTCACTGATTTGTACTTTTCTATGTGTTTATAATGTCTGTACTAACTATTGCACATAGTTCGTTTCGCTAAGATAATTTATGTAAAGTTTAATTTGTCATAAATGTGTTGGGCATCCGTGTGAGTCAAGGACCAAATTTGTCCGTTTAATTTATATCAAATCATTATTACTTTGTATAGATATTGTATATATGTATAAATATATTCTTGCTTGAATCTTATTTAAAATATTTATTTATATAGAGAAGAGGCCCGAGAAGCCCAATACCAGGCATTAATATCGAATGATAAATGTAATTATAGCAATGCCTATTTGTTATCTCTTATTCCCGTTGCACACAATGCGTCATTTTGAATGCGTCAATACATGCCCTAATCAAGCCTATGGAGGCAATTAGTGCATGCGCTATACATTCAAAGACATATTTGCTACGTTCATTTTTATATTCACATGTTGTACAATGTAACTCTCATAAGGCGCCTTAAGTAACAATGCCATTCGCTGACGCAACCGACATCATGACGCATTGCGTCGTTGCAGGTGGTGAGCACTTGTAAAATCACCAGTTTCTTTTTTTCTTCAATCAAATACATAACTACCGACCTTTGTTTCTTTTGTTAGACATGTTTAATGACTTAATTTACAGTGATGGATATATCATATGTTTTCCATGTCTGAGATTCCATTTGAACTTGATTTAATACATTTGGAGGAGATCATATGTTTGATGGCGATAAGAGACTTCCTTAAAAAAGGATTAAGGGAATTTCTTCACACAAAGTAGCTCGAATATTTAACAAACATGTATTCAAACGTTTAATATATATCTTCCATTTCTCAGTAGACAACTCATCTTCCGTCCTATATGTTTTCAGCAGAACTGCACAATTTTAATAAAATGTCTTCCAATTTTTCAAAGTTTTCCAACACAAAGTGGACTTTCTTCGGAAAGTTCTCCAGATTGATAATCTGCTAAGTGATTTATCAGCATTCGTAACACATGATATTGCCTTATAGAAGCAGTTATTTCATAAACCTATTTTTCGCTCAAATTTATTTATATGAAACAACTTTATCATTAAATGAAATGTGCTATTTATGAAATATTTTGAACAATTTTCAATAAAATATTATTTGTACATTGGAAATACTACTTATACAGTTTGTACTCGTGGTTTCTGTTCGTCGGATATTCGAAGGAAGTATGAGAGAACGAGGGATATATAAAGAGAGTTAGAGATGATAGTGAAGTAGAGAGAGAGAGAGAGAGAGAGAGAGAGAGAGAGTGGGGGCAATTCAAGAGTGATTCAAAGAGAAAGAGGGATGGAAAAAGAAGATAGAGACGACGGAGGGGGAAGAGTGGGAGGAAAGCTTGGAGAAGGAGAGAGGGACGGGGAGAGAAGAGAAAGACAGGGAGAAGGGGCAATTAACGAGTGGTACAAAGAGAAAGAGAGATGGAGAGTGGAGAAAGTGAACGGGGACGGGGAAGAGTGGGAGGAGAGCCTGCATGGAGAGGGAGAGGGAGAGAGGGAGAGAGGGGGGGGGGGGGAGGAAGGGGCGGGAGAGGAATGGCGGAGAGCGAGAGTGGGAGTCAAGAGGAATGGAAGGGAGGGATTGTTGGAAAGGGAGAGTGAAAGTGAGATTTAAAAAATATATATAAGTAAAATACAAAGAAAGTAGAACATTTAAAGAAAGACAAAGAGAGCGAGTACAGTCAATCCCGCCTTAGTGGCCACATCACTATAAAGGCCTCTTGTCTGCATTTTGTCTCTTTCGATGGGGAAATGTGTGTTGTAGAATTCGTCTGTTAAGGCCACCTGTCTAAAATGGCCACTTTCTTTGTTTCCCTTGGGTGGCCTTAATAGACAGATTTGACTGTGAGTATGAATTTAATTAGAAAGCTACTTAATTTTTAAATGAATTTGTAAGAGAGAACAATGTTCAATGAAGCATTATCCAAGCGCATACCAATATATAATTATCATAATCAACCTATGAATTAATATCATTATAAAAATAACATTGTCTTACTTACGCATGGTAGCCGCATCAAGATTTATAACTGCTTGTCTAATTAGATCTAACCAAGCATTACTAGGTATACCCGTTTGATACACCTGGATTGGGAGGGAAAAATGTAGACAAAACACCTTGTCCAAGGATGTAAGTACCAAACAAGGATCGAATCAAGAACCTTCCATATGAGAGTCAACAGGCTCCACATTAAAGATGTTTATCAGGTCATTTTACTTTTAGTTGAGTTGAGACTTCAAACAACTGCACTTTCAATATCGACACATCTTTTACTTTGAGTCAAAATTGCTTTCTTCTTTCTTTTTCTCTTTTAAAACTCTTGGCCTCTCTAGAAAGGTGACGACCCTGTAAAAGGCCCCCTTTTATGGAGCTATTTTTTTTCTCGGACATTTCATTTGGATATTTCTTCTCTTATCCCCTGTATGAAAGGTGATCCTCGATTTCAACCACTTTCGGGCAATAAAGAGTTATGACTTCAGTGTTTATTCGCTCAACAAAAGCTAAAAATACAGCCCGGGTGTGAAATCGGATCGAGACTTTGTAAAAGCCATGCTTTCCGGCCTGGCCAAGTTCAAGATCATATTCTCACCTCAATCTGACCACGATCAAAGCACCCAAAGTTCCGTTAACGCGGCAAATTATGGAAAAATAAATCAACATGGAGGATTAGATTGCACAGGTGTGTTCAGAAGTAAGATTAAATCAGCGCGCCCGTTCACACATACCCAGCGCGCTTTTGCGGCGATACCAATTCACGAAGTCGAAGAAAAAAAAATGCACTTGAGGCTTCAATGGCTGACGTAGGACTACGTCAACAAGTGCAAATAAAATAGGACAAAAAGGTTGGCTGAATGTTTATTGCAAACGATGGCACGATAACCCGAATTTTCTTCAAAGGCTCGGTTAACTTAGCTAGTAACGCAATCTAAATGACGCCTTGAAGGTCGCATGATCATTAACAACGAGGAGCCATTTTGATTTCATAATTACCTACGCTAATTATCCCATAAAAACAATAAAAAGTTACCTAACGCAATTTTTCCACTGTAATGTTTGCACTCATTTAATAAACGATGTCAGTCCCACAAGACACGGTAAAGACTGCGTCAGTAGCTGACGCAATCTTCCGTCAGCAGAATGACGCCTCGCAAGCAACAGACATATAAAACTTGCAATATTTCACACCTCGCCAACAAATGGAGACTTTTTTTTTATAGTGAGAGAGGGGCCGGAATTGGATCCGCAAGAAATTCGAAAAGTGTAAATTAAACTTGACAACTTCAATCCGCTTTGGAAGTTTGCCTGCTCGTGATCGTATTATTTTTCCTACCTTTTTGTGTATTTTTTGCTTGCCATATCAACCAGAATCGTCTGCATCCAATTGAAACTGACAAGCCGTCCGAATTTCGACAAATGTTATTTGGGAGCTATTGAATAATCTGGTAGATTGAATGAAACGATCAGAAAATTGTCAAACGCAGTATTCCAGTTCCTTCGTGTCGACAAAGTGCTTTTCTAATTTGATTTCCGACAAGTACATGAATTTTTCAAATTTTCGCTTCAACATTTCACTTAAAAATGATTGTGATAGACTCTGTTTTATCCTTTGTCTGCGGCACACTGTCGATCAAGATTTGGCCTTGACTCTTGGCATTGATGATGACATTGAAATAATAAAACTCCTGATTTTTATCATCACATGATGCCGACCATATGATCTTAAACATATGAAAACGAATGACTAATATTATGGAGAGATGATCAAGAGGTATAAAGCAAAACAAAGATAGGATACGGAATTGGTAAATCGACATTTGCATGCACCTGACACTATCTCACCATCTCTAGTGGCGGTTTCTCTATTCCCCTTTAGGAGAGGGGGCAAGTCCAAAATAAATCTACCTCATTGTCTGCTCTCTCTCTCTCTCTCTCTCTCTCTCTCTCTCTCTCTCTCCTCTCTTTCTCTCTCTTACTATCTCTTTCTCTTTCCTTTGCTATATACCTTCACTATTTCTTACTCCCCTCTTTCCCTTCCACTCTCTTTCTCCTTTCGCATGTTCTATTCCCTCTCCCCCTATTTTTCAATTTCCTCTTTCACACTCCCACATGCTTTCTCCCTACTCTATCTCACTCTCCCTACTCTCTCTCTCTCTCTCTCTCTCTCTCTCTCCTCTCCCTCTCTCTCTCCCTCACTCACTCCCCATCTCTCTCCCTCTCTCTCCCCTCTCTCTCGCTCCCTGTCTCCCTCTCCCCCTCTCACTCTAACTCTCTCTCTCTCTCTCTACCTTCCTCTCCCTTCTCTTTCCACTCTCTACCCCCTCTCTCCAACACTCACTGTTTCTTAATTGTCTCCTCCCCTTTTTTAAAAGTTTGGCTTTCATTCATACTCATATGCCTACATCCACAGACGGATTGTCTAAAAAGTTTAGGCCAACAAGTATAAGCTTTTATTCCCAATAATGACTATTTCAGTGACTCATCTGAAGTTAATATGATACATGAATTCCAACCTCGTCATACGTCATAATTGAGTCACAAAGCAGAGGCCTCAAAATGGTGGAGATGCATGTGCCAATACTTCCCCTTCTTCTACTTCGAATTTCTCTTCATAAATCCGCGCTTTATATTGTCAGCATATTCGTTAATCGTAGGATTTTTTTTTACCTGCCTACCATTGTCGTCAAATTTTAAATATTTTCTTTACTTTGGGAAAGTTTGGCAACCTTGCACCCATACATCCAAATTATCCTAGTTACGCCCCTTAATGAAGACAAAGCAAAGTTAGAGCCTTTGCCAGTAGTTTCTTCCTGCCAAATACAAAATGACTTTATCTTGATGGTTGAAACATGTATTATAATCTGACTAATTCTGTTTCCCATTTCCCTTTTTTCCAGTCTCTCTTTCTATCTCTCCCTCTTCATCCTTCCGACCTTATTATTTCAAAATAACTGTTACTGTCATAACATAAAGACTATAATAATACTAACACAAGAAACATATTCTAAAATTAAAAACGACATATCTCCATTTGAATTATAGACTCATTCCTCATGACGAAATAGGCATGATTTACGATAATATATATATTTTTTTGAGGGGGGGGGGCGGATTAATGAATATTTTGTTTATTTCTATATTTCTATATTTATACCATCTGACGATAAGAACATTTTACGAAGTTATCTTATTAAGTCATTTCAATGACGTCATCTAACATGTGACGTCATGTGACGTGTCAGATGATGTCGCTCTCGGAACGTCTCCCGACACACATTGCACCGCAGAGTCTTCCCATCACCGCTCTTCTCCCCTCCGTGCTCGTCACCATTTCTTGCGACGTCATCGCCGCTGCTGGCCGCAACATCATCAACAGCGTTGTTGCCACTTGTTGTAGCAGTGTCCCTCCTGTGGTATGTTCGCATGTGGTACACAAGATCACTTGTCATGCGGAAGCTCGTCTTACAGCGTGCGCACCAGTTCTCAGACGGCATGGTGAGCATCCCAAGAGAGGGAGGTTGCCAGATAGGTGGAGCAGCCGCGGCGAGCATCAAGCCAGGCAGCGCCATGTAAGGTGGAATGTTGTTCGGTGCGCTCATTTGTTGGTTGGTGTTAATGTTGGTGCCGTTTCCGAGGTACCTCCCAAATGGCAAAAACGCATTTTCGACGTACCTAGCATGATCTTGCGTACGTTTGATACTGTTCAAATTATTATCCACCCTCCCTTCAATCAGGCTTTGCCGGAGCGAGCTATACGGTCCCAGGCGCAGGGCTTCTGGCGATGTTTGACTAGTCCCGCTGGCAGCAAGTTGTGCTAGAGTGAGATGCCGGGTACGAGACTCTTGTAGCGGCTGAATGATAGGTTGCGTCGGGTTGAGAATGCTGCTTTTGTTGCTAGTATCTAATCCATTAACCCCAGCTCTGCCTTCGCCATCGGTGCTGACGTTGATCTCGCTAAGTCCCGCGAACGGCTTTCCAATCTTCGGTCGGAAGCCAGTGCGGCCGTAAAGCTGGTCGTTCAGCAACCGCGGCCGAAGCGGTAGATGCTGCGGGCTGAACGCGGTCGATGCCTTATCCTTGCACACCTCACGAAATGCGCTCCTTCTTACGGGAAGCTCCCGATGAGCCCATGGAAATCGCTGCTTGAACAATCGCACAAGACTGCCGTCCGATTCTCTGTCTCTCTGCAGAAAACTCTCTTGCGGAATCATCCCCTCGAACCGACCTGGTGCACCGAGAGTGGATAGTCTACCTAAGTTCATGCGCGTAGCTGAATCCGCGTCTGCTCGATCGCCGACCGAACGCGGAGAAAGGAGCGGGGATGGCAAGCCGTCTGAGCCATGCTGCGTTGAAGTGACTGCTATTTGTGGAGATTTCGTATGTGAACGCGAACGTTCTTTGTCCAGTTTGCTCCGCCTGTCTTCATGGAAGGTGGTGCGTTCTGTAGAATCTGGGGAACATGCCGGTTCCTTCGCGCTTTCGATACGCCGACTTTTCTTCAGAATCTCGTCATTATCTCTACTGTCACTTTTTCGTTTCACCGCGCTAATGGTGCGTGGGTCCGTTTCTAGGTCTGATGATTTCATCTTGTCGACAGTCCCCGGGCTTGAATGGCAGTTGGTCTAGATGGTATCAAGAGACAATCTGTAAAAAAATTAATAGAGAGAGAAAAAGTGGAATAACATCATAGCTTACATTATTTATATCGAAACTATGTAAACACAAATTCATAATGATTTTTTGTTAAATGCATGATGTATCTTTGATAACCTTTAGGATATGGAATTCGGGGAAAGACGAAAGTCTTAAAGAATTTCAAATGTAAAATTGTTAGGATCACAAAATACAAAATTGTCTGCAGGTGATTACCTAAATTGTTTTATCATTAAAAGTGCCATTGCTCATTGTAAGCAGGTTTATACTCAGATCAGAGCCCTTCTTATTCGGAATAGCGATTGATCCGAATCATTCGCAAGTCTTCTAATCAATGGCAAGTTTACAGTTTCCTATCTTTTATGTACATAATTGCGAGTGATATAAATCGCAAATAAGTTGTGATTAATTGCAACTCTTTATAAGACGGGACCCAGAAATGCAAGTACAGACCTGATCCACAAATCAAAATCAACCATCTAATCAAGATATTAACAATTACTTTGGGTGACGAAATATTATTTTGGTGACAACTCAATATTTGGGTGAAGAAATGATCTTTGGATGACAAAAATTGTATTTTAGTGACGCATTGATAATGGGTGACGAAATAGTATTTGGTAACAGAATAGTAGTTAGTGATGAAATAGTTATGGGGAGACGTGATAGTATTACCATGATAAGGGTGACGAAATGTCGTTCAGGTGAGGAAACAGTATTTGAGTGACGAAATAGTATTCGGGTGACGAAATACTATTTTAATAGAGATTAAATAGTACCTGATTGCCGAAAAAGGTTTAGTGTAACAAAATAGTATGATGTCGAGATAATAATTGAGTGACAAATAGCTAGTATTCGGATGACAAAATAGTAATTGTGTGACAAAAAAGTATTTGGACGACAAAATCCGGAAATAGTTTTATTTTTATATGTCACGAGAAAAGAAAGGAAATATGATGTGTATGCTTCGTTTTAATCCAAGTACAAACTTGTGACTATGGTTATCTGTGCAAAGTGTCCACTATGGCCTCTCTTTAGAGAAATTTACGTTCTGTAGAACCTGCTACTAATGCCAATTTTCTGTTTCATTTGGGTAGCTTTGTAGTCAGATTTAACTGTATAATTTTTTGGTATGATCTCAAATGAAGTATCTTATAATGACTGTGTCTGTAGTAATTTCATGTCAGGGTGACGACAAAGTTCAGTGATTGGAGGTCGATGGAGAGACAATCGTGGCCTTGTTACAAACCGGGGCGCGGATTACTTCTTGGTTTATACCATTTCCCCTTTTTAGTCTGGCATCCAGAGGATTCATTCGTTTTTCTTCTTATTTTATAACCAGACTTAGTTGAGTTGCTGCATATACATACAAGACTGATATGATAGAGTCTTACCTCCCTCTTATTTGGTAGAGGGGTTATCATTAATTACCCAAACTCGCTAAGGGATTATTTTTTGGTAGAAGGAATAAATCAGAATATGTTGAATAATCTATCCAGTCTGAAAGCTAAGCTGTCACTACTAATGGTTTTTAATATATTTAGGAAAAAAAATGATAATGCGACTCCTGTTTTAGTATGTCAACAACAGGTGTAGTTTAGAGAAGATTTACACGTTCACACATGGGAATAGGGGATTAATTTGCTTTTTAAAAGAAGAATAACTGTTTCGTGCTGTCTGTAGTGCTTTTTATTTGAAGTGCTTGAAAAACTTTACTATTTCAACGAAACGAAATGGCAAAGGATGTCAGAGTTATTATATGCGTTCTGTAGGTTTAAGCCATTCTTGAGGGGGGGGGGGGGGGGGTCTGACAAGTCATTAAGAGGTAGAGGTACCATATAGCCTGCAGTGTATCGATTGGAGAGAGAGAGCGAGAGAGAGAGAGAGAGAGAGAGAGTGTGTATGTGTGTGTGTGTGTGTGATTGAGAGAGAGAGAGAGAGAGAGAGAGAGAGAGGGGGGGGGGGTGGGCTCAATCTTTCCTCTTTCTCTTGGCCTTCTTTTGCCATTCGTAGGAAGGCGTTCCTTTACATATATCAACTCTGGTGACATTGAAGCAGTGTTTTTACATTAAAACAGGGGCACTTAATTAGGTTTTTAAGACTTTGAGGGAGTTTCTCCTCTCCAACAACTAAGACTGAGTACTGATAATCAGAAGCTGCCATCAATGTGTTTTGGCTGGAAATCCTTCATCTGTTCCTCCGCAAACTCAAAGCATGCACACAGTCGTCTGGCCAAGAACTTGAAATCTTGTTTAGTCATCGACTATCCTACATGAAACAAATGATTGCGCCTCTCCTTGTTCTGATAAAATTCGCATCCGATTCATAAACATGCCCCAAGGAATTCTCTTCCACGTTTTACCCCTAACCCTTTGTACTTTGTAAAATTCAACTGTAATTCGTTATGAATTGCTAATAGTACAACGCGGACCAATAGTTTGTAGAAATCCAAGTCAGAGGCCTTTAACACAGAATTATATTGAAGGCCTAAAACGTTCTTTAACATTTCCCCTAAAAATATAGTTCGTTTGTTTCCTTCTATGAATGATGCCGACAGTAAGGCTTTCAAATCATTATGATAACCCCTTCCTGAACCGTACATTACCCTAAAGAATTAGTTAGTGGCGGCAAACCAAATGATTCACAACAAATCTTTTAATCGCGTATACATTTTCATTCCGGAATTCTTTTATTTAGAAATGAAAGTATTCATCTCTTGTTATTTTTCCCTTTCATAGCCCTTCCGTTCTCACGCACTTCCCTCCAGTGTACCATAATGTAGCAAAGCAGTTGCGGCACCATTATGAATTCATTCATTCACTTATTCATCCATTAATTCATCAATCGGTTCATTCATTCATTCATTCATTCATTTACCAAGAACCCTCACTGGAATTGGTTGCCCAATCTTTACCTCCTAAAATCGTGCTCAATCATGGCAAAGTTTTCATTATCCTGGCTCGGCCAAGTTCAGAAGGTCACTCATGGTGTATCTGATTTCGACGCAACCTTCAAACAATCGCCCCCATTCTCTTGGGACAGTCTTTTTGCTTTCTTGTAACAAACTTCTCTTTAGGGGAACTGGTAGAAGGAAGGGATGTGGGGGGGGGGGGGGGGCACATTCCAGCACCCTTTCTTCCTATTCACGCGTGTGGCAAATGGTTTGATTAAAATTGAAAAAGGGAAAAATTCGCGCCATTTCGATTGTCCCCGCTTTTGAATTTATCATTGGCATTCAGTTAGTAGTTTTTATTTACTCCTTTGTCAATTCTATACTCCAAATATCATCACAATGGAATGTATAATATTTGGGGTTATTTTTCATTTACAATGTCCCAGTTTATTACTCAACAAAATATTCTTTTGCAGGGGTAAAAAAAACTGTCGTTCTGAAATTTTGAAGAGCTCAGTAAGTAAGTTTCATCGAATTGCCCTGAAGATAAACTGGAAGAAAGTCCTGGGCATGCCTCTATTAAAGTGAAATACTACTCCGTTTTGAGCGGGTAAGCTCCATATAATCGTCTACCGGATTGTATTCGCTCTGTTGATTTTCAACCGTAATTTTACGGGTCATGTCTCGTCATACTTTCTTTGAACTTACTTGGGTTCGCAATTACACACATTTATTAACATAATTATGAAGAAAAAATACTCAAAAGAATTCAAAATTGTATGACTGCAATACAGAATATCAAGTGCTTTCATCGGTGCAAAGTGATAATCATTATACTTGAAATCCTCATTACAAATATTCTCCTCTACCATGAAGCTTCCTTATGAAAATTAAATAATGGGAGATAATATATATCCTTGTAGAACGCCTTGTTTGAATTACTATCATAGACCAACGTGTCAGTAATCGAGTAAGAGTAAGATGTGCATCGGGTTCGTATGATAACTGTTGAACTCTTTCTGGATCACCTACTTAATAAATGATTAGTGCTGAACAATTTTGTTAGAAAATGTATAGTGGCTGAGTAATGAGCAAAGAAAAATAAGGACATCCGATTAAGTAGGCCCGACACCATTATTAAAGGTCACCATGTGCAAAAGGGAGTTGTAGTTTTTATCGAAGATGATGCCCAGAGAGTTTTTGTGCTTTTGCTTTTATTTTACTGGTTCAAACGACTAATTTGCAGGATAAACAATGCAGAATAATAATAGCAATTTTTGTTTCTCAAAAATACGATTCCCATACCAGAGCTCGAGATTAGCCTTTAAGATTAAGTGTACCGCTATACAGACTCTCGACATGTGATGTGTAAAACCTGTAAGAAAGAACACGGGACAATTTACAAGGGATTTCATATATTATCTGTCCTTCTTCATGTTCTTCTATTTCAGAAAGTGGATTTCTCAAAACACAATTTGGAGGGACAAACCAAACATAAACCTCAGATGAACATGATGAAAGAAGAGTTCTGAGAGGGAGATAATGATTATCGCAGGCAAAATGTTAGAAAAACAAAACAAGAAACAAATGGGATATAATGTGATGTCCTTGCGGAACGCCTTGTTTGAGTAATAACAATGTATATAAATCGATTACTATAAATCACCCCTATTTAAGCGTATCGGTACGGACTCTATATGGTTACCCTGTAAATAAAGACTATATTCCAGGGACTAATTCGAAGGATTGAATACATAACAACCCCTTCTTCGAATTCAGACAGTAGATTCCTCCCAAAACAAGACTTCAAACAAAGCCAAACAAAACCCCCAGATGAAAGAAGAGTTCTGAGAAGATGATGATAGTGGTGGAGGTGATGATGGTGGCTGATATCGTGTGGAGCGCAGTTGCTCGCGCCTAAATTCGACGGCCCGACCTTGGCGTCATGAAGCAGACGACCGAATTTATGTCTAATTTTCACATCTGTCCGTTTCGCACCATGGGTCGTGGATTAGCTAATACACCACTCTCAAGTTCAGCCATTCTTCCGTTTCTTTTCTTTTCAACATAATATATTTGTTCAGACAGGTTTGTTTAACCCTATACGCAAACACTTCAGCTTCTTAAAAGGAGAACATAGTTTTGAAGCCTGAATTGGCATTATTATCATGGTTCTTTTCTTCACACGTCCATTTATGAAATTAGTTTGTTAACTCCTTTAAAACAAATACTCTTACAAGTTCTTTTTTTATACCTATATAGATGTGCCATCACATGAGTGATTCCATCACATACATGTATTTGATTGGAGTCATAATAATAACACATTTGTCTGTTTGTGAAACATTCCCTCATGTTTCTCTATTGGGATGGTACCTTTATCTCATGACGAAAGTAATCGCACCTGTTCTTCACTTTATTCGTCCATTAGAACCGAATATTAGAGCACTTGTTCAACATTTAATCTAAATAATGATGTCTTTTCGATAACATTTCAACTTTTCGTTCTCCTTTGTCAAATTGAATTGTACATCTGTTGGATTCACGCCTCGGGCTTTTCGTAAATAGTGCACATCAGCGTCATTCAAAGATTATCTTTCGAATATTATGTTTAACTTTCTACATAATCTTTGTTCACAGCTATCATATCATAATACGCTTAACAGCTGCAAAGTTGAGGAAGACATGAGAACTATTGAAGAAAAACCTCGATAGAATCTGACCTACGACGTGACAGTTTTGATTTTCAATCTTTGAAAGTAACATATCTATTATTCGTATCTATTTTCTGTAATAAAGATTAGCAATAACTATTATTTTATGAAATCTGGTTGCGGGCAAACAACACCATGTACTAATAGCAATCATCCGTATGGATTTTAGTTTTGAAATGAGAATTAAAATGTTGAAAACGCTCGTCTTAGTGTTCCAGAATTTCTGGACAACTTATGTGTGTGTGTGTGTGTGTGTGTATTTGGTTTTTTACAGACGTGTATCAATCAGATATGATTATTTACGTCTGGGGACCGACCTTTAACGTCACCATCCGAAAGACGTTACTCAGTTTCGAACCTGCGTCCTCGGCTGAATCAGTTTGTAACTTCCACTGTTAGCTGGATCACAGGCGCACGCCACAACGCCTAGTTATGTGTCTTCCTATTTAAGACCAAAAGATGGCGCTAATTCAAAGAATTGAATGCTGCATAAATAATTCATTTTAATATAATGTGGAGTCCCGTTGTAGCTTAAAATAGAAACAATAGATAAATACCGAGGGAAACTGCTATGGGAGCTTCTATGAGCATTTCTCTGTTCTTATTTGGAAGGCGAAAAGGGATAATTGGTGTACTATTTGCGCTTGGTCAGCGTATTAAAATGATGAGGAACGCGATCGCCTGCGGCAGGTTCACGGCGATGGCAAATGAAATATTGCAATACGATATGCAACAAAAATGAGGGGTTAATACTTTTTCTTCATAAAATGTCCCCTCTTTTATGTTCTCATACCAAACAATCTGACTTTTTGACAGCTTATTTTCTCACCATTTTTTTTAACAAGGTGTCATCGTTCGTTGTAGTTCCACCATTATCAAGTCTGACAGGCTTAAAAGTTTTGCACTTTTCAAGGACACGGTATGGCCCTGCGGCTGGGAAACGGAGACTAGATGAATCTAGGCCCTATACCAATAAAGGTTTCAAATTTTTATCCTGCATGCCTTAGACTGCCTGAACATTTAGTCTTTCTGGCAGTGACATGCCATTAGGCTGATACAAAACAAATAGTATCGGAATAGTATTTGTAGATAAATTCGCTGCGAATGTTCGTCGCCAAACAGAGAATGTTGATATATGATTTCGCGGGTCGCGATGATCAAAAAAAAGTTGCGAAATGGGTATAGGTTTTTTCTTCTTCCTTGTTTCAAATGGGAGGGGGGGGGGGGGGGTAATGGTATATTTCGTACATAGAGAGAAGAAAGGGAAGTAGCTTCGCATGAATATGTTTTTAAAAGTGCAAGCTGACATTGGATCTACCAACCAGACTAGACAAGAGAAACACTCATCCCAGAAGAATTTTATCCAAACCTTGCACTTTTGAAGGACAGAAATTGCCTAAAGCAAGATACGAGGCGCAAAGAAATTGGAAAATTGATTTTAAAATTTGAGGGAAGCATAGCCGCCGGCGCCCTATAGTGTCATATAAATTGGTGTCTCTATGAGTTTTGCTAAGCCAGTAAATGGATTATATTGTCATCTTCTCCTTCTCTTATTTCTCTGTTGTATTTAATTTTGTATTTCAAGTGTTCTTTACTATTTTCTTTCCCCATTTTCTGTCTTATCCTATCGCTCTTAATGGATTTTCTCCTCTTTATTTGTTTACCAATTTATCATAATTACGTAGATCGTAGATCTACTTTGTTTATTATTCATTCTTTCCTCTTCTTACTATTTTCCTCTTAATTATTTGCATATTTTATGCATAGATTTTGTTCTAAATCGATCATAATTAAAAGAAAATCACAAGCATAAATTATGTATCTACTTTAATATTTATATTTGTAAGATCGCTCAGTCGAATTCATTATTTTAAATTTGTTTTAAATAGTTGACACCTAGTGCACAGATACCAAAAATCAGATTGTAAGAACGAAATATTAATATCACAATGTAGAATGAAGGTAAATTAAAATACATCATTATGAAATCCACATAATTTTTCTCAGTCTACGTTATGTTTGCGTTATTGTCTGTGCATCAAATCTGGATACATGTATCAATGCGTTGTGGGGTGGGCATGTTTGGTATCTGCACCCCTATGTACCCTCTTTTCTCCATCTTTACACCCCAATCCCATTACTAGGGGGGTAAAGACAGAGTAGTTTGCCTTGGAGCCAGAGGTAATCAACACCCTGCTTCGCTGACCTGGGGGTATTGAAACCAGTCAATAAACCACTCAAATTGGATGAAATATCTGCCTCTCTATTATTGTCTATAGCCACCGCGTTCTCAATCTATCTCTTTCATCCCTCTTCACATCCCCTCTCCATTCTCCTCCTCCCCCTCGCTTTCTATATGTTTTTTTTTATTCGTCACGACCCGAAGATGAGTCCTGAGTTGCTTGGTACTATATATACTTTTTTTTAAATATATATATCTATATGTGCTTGCACGGGCGGAAATTCTGTTACAGCCTATGATGACATCGCCTGTCATGAAAATGTCCTTGAAATGATATCCACTGTATTTGTTTCAATCAGTTTATTTTCAACAATATTGATTAGTTATATCGTCAATGATATCATTTTCGGGATCCAAATAAGCTAATGAAGGATTACAAAAATATATATAATTGAATAGACTGCAAATTAAAAATCTATTAATTGGAGTTATGATAACAAGGTTAAGCAATGGACCTTCTACGAATGGTTAAACCTAGTATTAATCATTTGCAAAATCATATGTCATGTATGTCCAGAGCACGTACCAACTCAACTAAATGAAATTAGGGTAATTCCAAGCTTAATTTTTAAGTATAATAGTAAAAGTATCTATGATATTTCTTGTCAAAATTAAAAATGATCTGGAGCTATCAACCCGTAACTCTTGGAATTACCCGAACACAAAAACGAATAACAAAAGAACAAAAAACACCTCCCCCAAAAAAATTTTTAAGAAAAAGTTAATAAATAAATAAATAAGACAAAATAAAATCCAATTATGATATATGAATTCAAATCCAATAGACTAAGATAAATTAATTCGACTTTATTATTAAACATCTGTTATTGTATAAATGACCTGCCCAAAGTCAAAAGGGAGCGATAAACAGTCAAATAAATATTAAATTTGAACAGCAAAATAAATATGTTGTAACAAGTGTAATTTTACAGGTAGTATATCAAACTATTGGGGGCGCTATAACACACTCGGTCGTAGCTGTGATCCATTTCACTGTAATTTACAATTTTGAGGGCTTACCAGACATATAAAAGTACTTTCACGTTTCTCTTTTCTGTATGATTCCTGCTATTTCATCTCTCTCTCTTCTCTCTCTCTCTCTCTCTCTCTCTCTCTCCCTCCCCCTCTCTCTCTCCTTTTATTTGTTTATTCCTTTGTGGTTCTTCGTCATTTCTTGCTGTTGCCCATTATAGCATTTCGACCATTTGTGATGTGAATTTAAGGGGTTAATTCAGTATTATGCAATTACTTCATATATTTGTTATCAGATGATCGCAATTATGTTGCATCAATTAGGGTCCTGATGAAATTCTTAATCAACAGGGTCTATCAAATTTATCAGTTTTAAAACAGTCTAACCTTTACAAATATTTATCTTTATATAGAAAGAAAATCCAATCGCATATTTAAAACATGTTTGAAGTCATCTAAACAAATCAACAGCACATATCGATTTCCCCATTTGTAATATCCGTTTTCTGCCCACTCACTTCACTCATACTCACATCGCATTTCAATCTGATATGGATTTTTAGCTGAAATGGCGCCACCAACGTGGATCGAAACTAACCATCGATTGTCGCCTCCGTTTGACTCTTCAAGCTATCCCCTAAAGTGCTATGTTAAGATTGATTGGTGCTGGAATCCTCCTGAAATAAGGTTCAATGTTTATTTTATCCGGCATTACGTCTTATAACAACTGGTAATCCGTAGAGGGCGTGAGTGATTAATCACATTTTTGTCTTCTTGAAGAGGAGGCAGATCGTGTTTATAGCGAGGTGTCTTATTTTTTCGGAACAGTCTAAAGTAGTTTCGTTGAGGAAAATTTTCTACTAAAAAAAATGTAAATGTTCATTCATTTCTACAAATGATTTCGCAGAGTACTGTTTTGATATATCATAGAAATAATGGCAATATCATTGTCTGAAAAAGTATTTTAAAAAGAAAGGCATAAACATTATGCTCCGATCCAAATTGCATTTATATCTTTTAGCGTTAAGTGTATTTCAAAACAGTATGTGCCTGTTTGATATCAGAGATACTGTAAATACAGACAAGAAGTTCAACAGAAAAATTTAAATGCATTTCTCCACCTCCATAATCGATCTGTCTCACGAAGTAATACACGCCCCGGTCTAACGGTAGCCGACTGATTTATTCTGTTCATCTAGAAATGCATATTTTATCGCAGATTAACATATAACCATAGTTTTTCTTCCACGTCTTCAGTATTCCGATAAAGCAGCGCCACAGCCTGAGAGCCGCATTCGATTGTTTCACCAACACCAACGCGCTGTACTCAGCGGGGTACGTCGGGGTGTCAGCAGTGCGGTCGGGATAGGTGGATTACAGACTCAAGATCTAATCAATAGGCGCATTTATACTGTCAAATACCTCATTTTGAAAAGTCGCGATGTTTCGTGCACCCGGTTACACTTGTGCTGAAACATCACCGACGGAGCTGTTCAGCGATGTTTTGGCGTGTTTCGGTTGGTAATGCGCATGTGCAGTCTTCCCGACCTTTGACCCCGGCCTGCTGTAAGATTTTTAGCGCGCGCAATTTCCAGCTAGCGCTATAGCTAGCTAAATAGCGATACATCCCATGCGCATGCATGCGATATGTTTTGTTTATCTCGCGTGTAGTATTTGAGGCAAGAGTGGATAAGTTACGAAGTACGGACTACGGCTGCTGATTCAGTTTTCCCAAATTCAATCGAAATCTAGTAGTAAAAACGATATGGGAAGGTTAAGAAAATCATCGTTGTTAATTGTTAATTTCATGCTTTCACTCATTTCTCTGAAGCCCTTTTCCCCACGTTTGCAGGGACGCTTGGAAGTCTGGTGGAGGAGCTCTCCCTGCCTCCACATCGAAATCAAGAACTTCATCTCATCATCAGTCCAATGGGAATTGTTCACTTCCATATTAATTAATCTAACAAAACACTCAAATACTACTACTAGACAGATATGGCCAGACGGGAATAACGAAGATTGAATAAAGGATGAGTTAACGGAATTGGAACAAACGGAGCTGAATGAACGGATAACACGCGCGACGATGGAAATGCTATAAATATCACACGGGAAGAACGTGGTTTAAAAGAGCGCGGGTAACAATCCGGAAGTGCCGGAAGTCACGTGCCTAACATCGCGATGTTACAACTGCGAGCGGTTATACTTGCCAAACACGCCAAAACACGCCAAAACACGCCAAAAGATCACACTTCGTTTTGGAATGTTTGGGGCTTGGCATGTCTGCCGGTAAAGCGTAGTTGCCCTTGGTAACATCGCGGCCAGGCTCCGGTTTGGCATTTTTTGGCGTGTTTGGATGACAGTGTAACTGCCCCTAATATTGCTCATTTCTTCACCAGACCGAGCTATTTTGCTTTCTGGCACGACAGATCATGGTGTGCATTTACTAATCAGCTGACAGACACATGCTCCGGTTATCGTGCCCCCACCCCTCTCGTCATTTTACCCACTTCAGGTGTTATGCCATTGGAAGTTTAAATTTGTCTTTGTTTCCATTACTTTTCTGCTTGCGTGTGCTCATGAGTGCTTTTACGTCAATCACGTGATCCGATATTCATAATAAAAATAATGATAATACAAAAAAATTACAACAACAACAGCGACCACAATAATAATGACGATATTACAAATTGTATTGATAATAATAATATTCTGCTGATATATAATTAGAAATGTTACATGATGCCGGAGTCAGGGGTTATGAGTGGCAGTTGCCTAATACTTATTATTTAAATGACAGACTGCAATGAAATAGATGAGAGCATGTCAACGCTTGCCCCGATTTGAATTTTGTCAAAAACCATTCTCATTTATGACATTTCTAGTGCCCTTATAGGACCTAAAATTGTTATGAAGGTAATTTTAGAACCCCAAATAAGTGAAATTCAGCCAATACGATCATACCAATTCAGCTCTACTTTAAAAAAAATACGGTGACCGTTAATTCGTCCTTGTTTTCACGAAGTGACGGTAGTGAGGAAAATCGTCACGCAAAGTGAATGCAATTTTTGTTCACTACCGTCACTTCGTGAAAACAGCGACGAATTAATTAATAAATAATAATAACAATACATTGGCCTGCTGGTTGTGCGTAATATAACCATCACGAAAAAGCCCCCCCCCCCCCCAAAAAAAAAAAAAAAAAAACCCAACATCGGCATTGGCTGGAATAAAACGTATAAGGCTCTATTTTGATTTTTAAACGGCTGGTTCAAATTATCTAATATTTGTGGTGGTACACAAATATTAGAAATGGTTATATTTATGGATATTTCAGCCGTCTCTGAACCGATTATGATAAAAAAAGATGATTTTGTTTTTAAATTTGTTTTTAAATATTGTATGTTTTTTCAAATTTGACACTCAGTCTTTCATTATCTCACAAAAAAATATTTTGTGTAGCGCCCTCTGCAACAGAACTCAACTATTCCTTTAACTCCCTCAACGTGTCTGTTCTTGCATATCCTTTTTCTCCCTTTCTGTCTTTCCTTCTTTCTTTTTGTTTGGTGGACGGAGGCCATTCGGTAAATATTCAGGCAAAAGATTTGCTATTGTAAATCGATTAACTGGGTACTGATGACACGATCGCCAAGCTAGGCCTGTCGGAGTATGCGTCGTGATCACAAAAGCTTATCACTCCCTTTTTGATAGTGACACGTCGACGATACGTTGCATTGTGAACGTGATGGATTTGCTTCATAATGTTGTCATTTCAAATCACCTAAAAATATGGTATCGGTTATTGGTGGTTGTGGTGTGTATAATTGGCCGGGGATTGTCAGTCATGTTATGGGAGAGGCGGATCTTTGAATAGGAACGTCACTTTTATTAGACATGTTCAATTATCACACGTCTTTTAGGGCAATTATACTGTTAAACCTGAAGTGGTGAGATGACTTGTAAATCTCTGTGTCGTGCTATAAAAGCATCGGATAAGACATCGTTGGATATTAGGTTCTGGTTTGTATTAGAAGGCGAGAGACGCTGATACTGGGAACAGCAGTACTATAGGAAAGTCGTTTCTTAATTTCTTGAACACTAAACACCAGATTGAGGCTGCTTCTAAAGAATAAAGTCACAGATCGATGCGATTACTTTACGATGGTATTGAATGCGGTAGACTAGGTGGATATCACATATTATTATTCGTGATTGGTTATAATCCGCAGTGAATAGTATGAGACAAAGAATGCTGCTGATTAGAGGAAGCACTTTATCAAAATAGATTCAGGATGAAACAATAATCACCAGAACAGGAGCGCTTTTACGAATATAGTCAAAGTGAGATTATGGTTTCTTCGCGATGGCACTAACAACGATAGATTGGACAGATTCAGAACAAAGTCTGGGTAATCTTACTGAGCTTTCGGTGATAGCGTTCCACCATCGAGCTATTGTCGTATCAATCCTGATCGCATTGACACCGATCGGTCTCTTTGGTAATGCCCTCGTCATCATCGCCGTCGTTGTCGCGAAGAAACTTCGTACAATCACGAATATTTTGGTCACTAACCTTGCTGTTACCGATTTTATATCGTGTCTCTGCTTCCCGTTCCTGAGTGCGGGCCTTTTAAGTCAAACAGGAAGCTATCCTATCCATGATATTATTTGCGCAACTACAGGGGGAATCATAATTGCCTGTGCGTACTGTAGCAGCTCGACCCTGCTCGCCATCTCATTCGTCCGTTGGTATGTCATAACGAAATCCGTCCGCGGCCACCAAGGTATCCATACTCCAAAGAAAGTCGTTGCTTTAGTGGTGATCATCTGGACACAATCGCTCGCATTGATAGCCCTACCACTTGTTCTAGGCATTGGGACATTCGGGTATTTCAAATACCTTCAAATATGTGGCTTTAAAGGCACAAACTTGTTTGGAAATTATTACCTCTTATTTATGGGAATTTACATAGCCATTGCCCTTATGCTTACCCTGGTATTCTATCTCCTGGTGTTGCGTCATGTTTTACGACACCGCAAGCAGATCCGCAACATGTTCACAACTGCTGAAGATATCAGATCTGGTACAATATTGAAAAACCAGAGCCAGGCTTCGTCCACATCTCGAGAGTCCCGTCCACCCAAGATCAATGCCATCAACAAAATGGAGGTCGAAATCACCAAGAATCTCTCTGTGGTTGTTGGTGTGCTCATGATCTGTACCCTACCACAAAGCATAAATCTTATGATACCCGGCGTCGATGCATTAATGATCTATAGCTCCATGATCATCCTGGCAAATAGCGTTGTCAATCCAATCATCTATGGATTTAAACATCCCATCTTCAAAGAGGTCTTCAAGAGCCTCCTATGGCCTTCCCGTACCGCTTGAGCTCGACATAACCTGAAGTGCTGTTTCGGTGTGCTAAATCGTGTACCAGATATCCTTTACGTTCGTTACATACAGCCCGATTGACCAACGGCATGCGAGACCGATATGACGGTCTCGCAAAACTTTCAATGATTATTCGTGCATTTACGAGACAGACAATCTCAGTCTCGCAAGCTCTCGTCCTGGTAATATTAAGGTTTAATTATAAAAACAACCAACAATAACGATGACGAGGATAATAATAATACCTACATTATTAATGATAATGATATACTGCTGATATATTATTAGAAAAGTTACATGATGCCGGAGTCAGGGGTCATGAGTTGCCGTGGTTTAAGTCATATTTGGGTGACAGACCCCAAGCAAATACAATCAGACTAGCACATGTCTATTATTTACATCAATAGTCTAAACTTTGCTTTCACTGGTTTACAATGTAAAGTAGATATGTATGCTGGTGGTACTGCACTGCTGTTAAGAGCACAAAATGCACATGAATGACAAAATGTTATGCAACGTGGGCTACAAATGGCAGAAAATGGGGTTTTCTTCAAGATAAGCTCACAATCAATTTGAATAAGACAATTTTTGTTTTGTTAGAAACTCGTCAAAGACATACTTGATTAATTTCAATTACTCCGGTTGCACTTCAAACCATGTTTTCAAAGGAACTGATTAAGATTGAATCCTCTTCAGTCATCTCGTTGAACGATTTAAGATATTCAAATATCTTGGCGTAATGCTTGATGAACAAATGTTGTGGAAAGAATACATTGACTCTATATCTCGAAAGGTCTCACAACGAATTGGGTTCTTGAGACACCTGCAAAACCTGTACTACCAAACGAGTTTTCGAAAATGTTAAGTTGTTCTATTATAAACACTTGTATTAGACTTTTGCGATGTTGCGTGGTCAAATACCATTACAAGAAAACTTGATATACTATCAAAATTACTTAATGGAATAGGCCTAGATAGAATGATTCTAAATGCACATCCACGAACCCACATAGTTTAAGTAGTTTTTGTTGTAGTTGTCAACGAAAGTCTTTAAATTCGACTTCATTATTCATAAATTGTTCTTAGTTTGCCTTATATTATAATCAGGTACACGAAATAGAACTTAGCAATTAATTTGTATATAATTTCAATCTTTAATCATCTTTTTGTCTAGGCCAACAGGGCCAATGTGGAAAGCAGTTTTGTAACTGACAACGCTACCCTGTAAAAATAAAACTGAATATAAAATAAATACAAAATACTGATGATGATAATAAAAATAACAATGATAATGATGTAGATATTGTTAATATTTAAAATTATAATAATGCTAAAAATAATAATAATATTAATAATAATGACAATAAGTAATATGCGGAAGTAATGAAAAGAACCAGAGTAAGTCAATTTATCAATGAACCTTGATGGAAAAATTAAATATACTTTTATAGCTGAAAACTTTACTATTAGCGTTGACTTTCAACATGCGTCTGCTCTTCCTTATCGTGTTTACTTTCTTTCGGTCTTTTGAAGTGATGGGGCCGGGGCGGAGGTGGGGTTGGGAGACGGCAAAGACCATTAGGTAAATCTTCAGTCAAATTACAGGAAGGATTTGAATTAGTTCGATTTAATGGCCACTGATGACTCGATTGCGAAGACTTTCAAAAAATAAGGCAATTTCAATATCCCAATAGGTAATATGTCATTGTCATATTCGCACATTTCAATAGGTGACACACAAGGCTAATATATAATGTACGTAATGAAGACTGTGCCTTCGTGTTCGATCTAGGCCTGTCAAAGTGTGGGTCGTAATTACACAAATGTATTGCTCCCCTTTTGATCGCGACGACATGGACGATTCGTTGCATTGTGAACGTGATGGATTTGCTTCATCATGTTGTCATTTCAAATCACCTAAAAATACGGTATCGGTTATTGGTAGTTGCTGTGTGTATAATTGCCCGGAGATTGTCACTCATGTTATGGGAGAGGCGGATCTTTGAATAGGAACGTTACTTTTATTAGTCATGTTCAAATTGCACGCTGCCTTTGGGGGCAATTATAAAACGTGAAGTGGCGAGATGATTTTTAAATCTCTGTGTCGTGCTATACAAAAAATCCCATGAGACATCGTTGGATATTAGGTTCTGGTTTGTATTAGAAGGCGAGAAACGCTGAAACTGAGAACAGCAGCACTACAGCAACTTCGTTTCTCAATGTTTTGAACACTAAACACCAGATTGAGGCTGCTTCTAAAGAATAAAGTCACAGATCGATGTCGAGTACTTCACGATGGCATTTAATGTGATAGACTTGGTGGATATCATCTAGTATTCGGGATTAATTATTATTAGGCCGTAGTGAATGGTATGAGACAAGGAATGCAACCGATTAGAGGCAGCACTTTATCAAAATCGATCATCAGGATTAAACAGTGATCACCAGAAAAATAAACGCTTTTACGAATATAGTCACAGGGGAATTTTGATTTCTTCGCGATGGCAGTAACAACGATAGATTGGACGGATTCAGAACAAAGTCTGGGTAATCTTACTGAGCTTTCGGTGATAGCGTTCCACCATCGAGCTATTGTCGCATCAATCCTGATCGCATTGACACCGATCGGTCTCTTTGGTAATGCCCTCGTCATCATCGCCGTCGTCGTGGCGAAGAAACTTCGTACAGTCACCAACATTTTGGTCATCAACCTTGCTGTCACCGATTTTATAACGTGTCTCTGCTTTCCGTTCCTGAGCGTGGACCTCTTAAGTCGAACAGGAAGCTATCACATGCATGATATTATTTGCGTAACTACAGGAGGAGTCTTCGTTGCCTGTGTGGGGTGTAGCAGCTTGACCCTGCTCGCCATCGCATTTGTCCGTTGGTACGTAATTACGAGATCCGTCCGCGGCCACCAAGGTATCCATACTCCAAAGAAAGTCGTTGCTTTAGTTGTGATCATCTGGACAGAATCGGTCTCATTGGTAGTCCTACCTATTCTTCTAGGCATTGGGACAATCGGGTATTTCAAATACCTTCAAACGTGTGGCGCTTTAGGCGGAAACTTGTTTGGAATGTATTACCTCGTATTCTTGGGGATTCACATAGCCATTGCCATGATGCTCACCCTGATATTTTATCTCTTGGTGTTGCGTCATGTCTTGCGACACCGCAAGCAGATCCGCAACATGTTCACAACTGCTGGAGACATCAGATCTGATGCAACATTGAACAACCAGAGCCAGGCTTCGTCCACGTCTCGAGAGTCCCGTCCACCCAAGATCAATGCGATCAGCAAAATGGAGGTCGAAATCACCAAGAATCTCTTCGTGGTTGTTGGTGTGCTTTTAATCTGTTCCCTACCACAAAGCATAAATCTTATGATACCCGGCGACAATGCATTAATTATTTATAGCACCATGATTATCCTCGCGAATAGCGCTGTTAATCCAATCATTTACGGATTTAAACATCCCATCTTCAAAGAGATCTTCAAGAGCCTACTATGGCCTTCTCGTATCGCTTGATCAAATATCAACCTGAAGTGCTGTTTCGGTTAAGGTGTGCTAAATCGTTTACCAGATATCCTTTACGATGGTTGGATACAGCCAATTGACCAACGGCATGCGAGACTTTCAATGAGAATTCGTGCGTTTACGTGAGTGACCTGAGCGGTCGTCCTGGTAATATTTAGTTATAATTAAAAAAAAACAGCAACCACAAGAAATATGACGACAAAATTAATAATATCTACATTATTAACTATAATTATATACTGCTTATATATCGTTAGAAAAGTTACATATAGCCGGAGTTATGAATTGCAGTGGTTTCAGTTATATATTGGTGACAGACGCCAAGCAAATAAAATAGATTAGCACATGTCATCGCTTGCCAAAATAACAAATGGGGTACCACATGGCTCAGTATCAGGACCATTGATGTTTATTATATACATCAATAGTTTAAACTCTGCTTTCACTGGCTTACAATGTAAAGTAAATACGTATGCTGGTAATATTTCTCTGCTGTTAATAGCAAAAAATACACATGAATTATAAAATAATATGCAACGTGGACTACAAATGGTAGAAAAAGGTTTTTATTCAAATTAAGCTCGCAATCAATTTGAAGAAGCAAATTTTTGTGTTGTTAGATACTCGTCAAAGACTTACATAATTTTCTGATTTAGATTGAATCCTCTTGAGTCATCTCGTTGAAAGATTTAAGATATTAAAATATCTTGGCGTAATGCTTGATGAACAATTGTTCAAATACCACTACAAAAAAACATTGACTCTATACCCCGAAAGGTCTCGCAACGATCGGGCTCTTGAGTCGATCTGCAAAACCTGTACTACTAAACGAATATGTGAAAATGTTATTTTCTTGCCTCATTAATCCAATCTTAGACTATTGCGATGTTGCATGGTCGAATACGACTACAAGCAAACTTGACATGCTATCAAAATTACATAATGCAAAGGATAGAATGATTCTGGATGCACATCCATGAACTCATATAGTTTTTTTTCTCCTTGTTGTTATACCTTTCAACGTAAGTCTTTAAATTCGATTTCATTATTGATAAATTGTTCTTAGTTTGCCTTAAATCATAATCTGGTACACGAAGTAGAACTTAGCAATTAATATGTATATACTTTCAATCTTTAATTATCTTATTGTCTAGACCAACATGGCTAATGTGGAAAGAAGTTTTGTAATTGACAACGCTACCCTATACAAATCGAACTGAATATAACATGAAGAAAAACTACTGATGGTGAAAATAATAACGATGATAGAAATGTAGATATTGTTAATAGTAGCAAAGATAATAATAATCCTAACAGCAAGAAAAATAATCATGATAACAGCTAATATGCGAAAGTATTTAAAAACAATCCAAGAAAGTCAATCAAGTAGCCTTATTGGATAAATTAAATATACTTTGATAGCTGAAAACTCTATTAGCGTTGACTTTCCCCATGTGTCTGCCCTTCCTTATCCTGTTTTCTTTTCCCCCTTTTTTTAAGTACTGAGGGTCAGGGCGGTGGCGGGGGCGGGAGATGGCAAAGACCTATTGGTAAATCTTTAGTTAGGTTGAATGAAGGATTTGCAATTAGTTCGACTTACTGGCTACCGATGACACGATCGCCAAGATTTCCAATAAATTGGACACAATTTCAGTATCCCAATAGGTAATATGCCATTGTCATATACACACATTTCAATAGGTGACGCACAAGACTATTGAATAATGTACCTATTGAAGTCTGTGCCTTCGTGTTCGATCTAGGCCTGTCAAAGTGAGGGTCGTTATTGCAAAAAAACTTATCACTCCCCTTTGATCGCAACGACCTGGACAATTCGTTGCATTGTGAACGTGATGGCTTTTCTTCATTCATGTTGTCATGTAAAATCACCTAAAAATACGGTATCGGTTATTGGGGGCAGCGGCGTACATAATTAACCGGAAAATGATTGTCCGTCATGTTATGGGAGAAGCGGTTCTTTGATTAGGGACTTCACTTTTATTTGGCATGTTCAAATGAAATGACGTTATGTTATTGACATGTTCTAATTACGCTCAGTGGCGAGATGACTTGTAAATATCTGCGTATGTTATATAGATATTAAATGAGGCACGGTTAAATATGAGGTTCTGGTTTTTATTAGGAGGCGAGAGACACTTATACTGGGAACGGCAGCACGAGAGCAAAGTCGTTTTCAATTTCTTAAACACTGAACGGCAGATAGAGGCTGCTTTTAAAGAATATAATCACAGATTACTTCACGATGGAATTTTATACGGTAGATTAGGTGAATATTACCTATTATCATTCGTGATTGGTTATAAGGCCGTGGTGAATGGTATGACCCGAGGAATGCTGCTAATTTTAATAGAGACAGCACTTTATCAAAATCGCTTCTGGATGAAACAGTAACTACCAGAACAAGAGTACTTCACGAATATAGTCACAGGGCGGTTTTGATTTCTTCGCGATGGCAGTAACAACGATAGATTGGACGGATTCAGAACAAAGTCTGGGAAATCTTACTGAGGTTCCGGTGGTAGCGTTTCATCATCGAGCTATTGTTGCATCAATCCTGATCGCATTGACACCGATTGGTCTGTTTGGTAATGCCCTTGTGATCGTTGCCGTCGTCGTCGCGAAGAAACTTCGTACAATCACCAACATTTTGGTCGTCAATCTTGCTGTCACCGATCTTATAACGTGTCTGTGCTTTCCGTTCCTGAGCGCGGGCTTCTTAAGTCAAACGGGAAGCTATCCCATGCATGAAATTATTTGCGCAACTATCGGAGGAGTCGTTATTGCTTGTGTTGGGTGTAGCACCACGACCCTGCTCGCCATCGCATTCGTCCGTTGGTACGTCATAACGAGATCCGTCCGCGGCCACCAAGGTATCCATGCTCCAAAGAAAGTCATTACTTTAGTTGTGATCATCTGGACAGAATCGGTCATATTGATAATCCTACCACATATTTTAGGCATTGGGACATTAGAGTTTGACAAATACCATCAAGTTTGTGGCCTAACAGTCACAAACCTTTTTGGAATTTATTATATCGTATTCATGGGAATTCATATAGCCGTTGCCCTGGTGCTTACTCTGATATTTTATCTCCTGGTGTTGCGTCATGTCTTACGGCACCGCAAGCAGATCCGCAACATGTTTACAACTGCTAAAGACATCAGATCTGGCGTAACATTGAACAACCAGAGCCAGGTTTCGTCCACGCCTCGAGGGTCCCATCCACGCAAGATCAATGCCATCAACAAAATGGAGGTCGAAATCACCAAGAATCTCTTCGTGGTTGTTGGTGTGCTCTTGATCTGTTCCCTACCACAAAGCATACATCTTATGATACCCGGTGACAATGCATTGCTGATCTATAGCTCCATGACTATCTTGGCAAATAGCGTTGTCAATCCAATCATTTATGGATTCAAACATCCCATCTTCAAAGAGGTCTTCAAGAGCCTCCTATTGCCTTCCCGTGCCGCTTGATCACTTATCAACCAGTGTTGTTCCGGTTAAGGTGTGCTAAATCGTTTACCAGATATCCTTTACGATTTTTCGATACAGCCCAATTGACCAGCGAAATGCGCGACCGATATGACGGTCTCGCGAAACTTTCAATGATTATTCGTGCGTTTACGAGACTAACAACAGCAGTCGTCCTGGTAATATTTGTTTATAATGATAAAAACATCAACCACTAGAATGATGATGATAACAGTAGTAATACCTATACCCTGTGACGATACATTCAGGATCTATAGCTCCATGATCATGCTGGCAAATAGCGTTGTCAATCCAATCGTCTATGGATTCAAGCATCCTATCTTTAAAGAGGTCTTCAAGAGCCTCGTATGACCTTCCCGTACCGCTTGATTACCTATAAACCTGAAGTGTTGCTTCGATGAAGGTGTGCTGAATCGTTTACAGGATATCCTTTACGATGATTGGAAACACCTCAATTGAACGACGGCATGCGAGACCAACAGACCAATTATCCACGAGACCAGTTATAGGTCTCATGTATCACCTGAAAACTTTCGCTTTCTGGCACGACAGATAATTGTGTGCATCTACTAATCAACTGAAAGACACACGCCCCAGTAGTAATACCCTCCCCCGTCATTTGACCCACTACAGGTGTTTTGCAATCATCAGTTTAAAGCATTCTTTGTTGCCATTACTTTTCTGTTTTTGTGTGCTTGTATGTGTTTTGACGTGATTCAAATTCGACAATTATAACAGTAACAAGCAGAATAATGATGACGATGATAGTAATGATTCTGAACAAAATATTAAAAATAAAACAACAACTACACAAGAACAAAAAATGATAACAATATTTAATATGCGGAATTATGAAAACAACCGTAAAACAGACAATCATGGAAATTTGTCAGAGAAATTAAAATATACTTTAATAGCTACCAACTCTATTAGCGTTGACTTTCCCCATGAGTCTGTTCTTCCTTCCCTGATTTCTTTCTCCCTGGCCTTTTTCAAGCCACACTGCACTACTTATAGCTACTTGCTCCCTCTATATAACTAATAATGCATAATCGGTGACCATTGGTCCCCCATGATCCATGGTAATTGAGAGCTGATTTGATGAGATAACTAACCTGTCCAGTGACCTTGCAGTGTATTATAATGCCTCCTGTTCACTAGTATTGACGGGCTTTAAGGGGGCGGGGGAGGGAGATGGAAAAGATAATTTGGTAAAAATCTTCAGTCAGATTACCTGAAGGATTTGTCATTAGTTCGAGTTACTCGCTACTGATGACACTTTTGCAAATATTTTCCAAAAATTAACGCAATTTAATATCCCAATGAGTGATATGCCATTGTCATATTTGCACATTTCAATAGATGACACGCAAGTCCAATGAATTATGTACCTAATAACGTTTGTGCCTTTGTGTTCGATGTAGGCCTGTCGAAGTTTGGGCCGTGATTGCAAAAACTTATCATTCCCCTTTGATCGAGACGACAATGACAAAATGTTGCTTTGTGAACATGACGGTCTTCTTTCATTCATGTTGTCATGTCAAATTACCTGACAATACGGTTACAGTTATTGGAAGTTGCGGTGTATCTTATTACTCGGAGATTTATTGTCAGTCATGTTCTTGTAGAGGCGGATATATTTCTATGGGACTTCACAATTGTTAGACATCATCAAATCAAATGACGTTTCGTTATTTACATGTCCATATTACAAAAATATGACGCCCAGACTTTGGTGACAATTACACCGTTAAACGTAAAGTGGCGAGTTGACTTTTAAATCTCCGTGTCGGGCTATAAAAGCATCGAATAAGACATCGTTGGATATTAGGTTCTGGTTTGTAGTAGAAGGCAAGAGACACTGATACCGGGACCAGCAACACTATAGCAAAGTCGATCAATTTCTTAAACACAGAACACAAGGTCGACTCTGCTTGTAAATAATACAGATCTCAGACTGATGTCGAATACTTCACGATTTCATTTACAAAGTAAGTTTAGGTGGATATCACCTACTATTTGTAATTTTCAATAGGCCTTGGTGAATGGTATGAGACAATTAATGTTGCTGATTAGTGACAACAATTTATCAAAATCGAATCCGGATAAGACATCGACCACCAGAACGAAAGTGCTCTTACGAATTTAGTCACAGGGTAAATTTGATTTCTTCACGATGGCAGCAACAACGATAGGTTGGATGGGTTTAGAACAAAGTTTGGGGAATCTTACAGATTCATCGGTGATAGCGTTCCACCATCGAGCTATTGTCGCATCAATCCTGATCGCATTGACACCGATTGGTCTGTTTGGTAATGCCCTCGTCATTATCGCCGTTGTTGTCGCGAAGAAACTTCGTACAATCACCAACATTTTGGTCATCAACCTTGCTGTCACCGATTTTATAACGTGTCTCTGCTTCCCGTTCATGAGCGCGGGCCTCTTAAGTCAAACAGGAAGCTATCCCATGCATGATATGATTTGCACAACCATCGCAGGAGTCGTCTTAACCTGTGTGTCGTGTAGCAGTTTGACCCTGCTCGCCATCGCATTCGTCCGTTGGTACGTCATTACTAGATCTGTCCGCGGCCATCAGGGTATCCATACTCCAAAAAAAGTCGTTGCTTTAGTGGTGCTTATCTGGATAGAATCCATTGAGTTGGTGATCCTACCACTTGTTCTAGGCAAGGGGACATTTGGGTATTCCAAATACCATCAATTGTGTGGCCTTACAGTCACAAACTTTTTTGGATTTTGTTACATCTTACTCACAGGAATTCAAATGGCCATTGTCTTGATGCTAATGCTGATGTTATATCTTCTGGTGTTGCGTCATGTTTTACGGCACCGCAAGCAGATCCGCGACAAGTTCACAACTGCTGAAGACATCAGATCTGGCGCAACATTGAACCACGAGAGCCAGGCCTCGTCCACGTCTCGAGAGTCCCGTCTACTCAAAATCAATGCCATCAGCAAAATGGAGGTCGAAATCACCAAGAATCTCTCCATGGTTGTTGGTGTGCTAGTGCTCTGTATCCTACCACTAAGCATAGATTTTATGATACCTAGTGACAATGTATTTACGCTCTATGCCCCTATGATCATGCTAACAAATAGCGTTGTCAATCCAATCATCTATGGATTCAAGCATCCCATCTTCAAAGAGGTCTTTAAGAGTCTACTATGGCCGTCCCGTATCGCCTGACCTCGGCATTACCTTATGTAAGACTTTAGTTGCGAAGATTATTGTCCTCTGGTATTGTGAGATACAGTTTGATTGATGGATCTTTCTTGTGTATTGCGTTGCCAACTCAACCAATTATTGATTCCCGCTTCACATCTTCAAAAATGTTTTCAAGACCCTTCTTTTGCCGTCCCGTACCGCATGATTACTACTCAACCTATAGTGCTGCTTCGGTGAAGATGTGCTGAATCACTTACATGATATCCTTTAAAACATTTGGTTACAGCCCAATTGATCGACGGCATGCCTAGACCGACAGACCTGTCTGTATTCACGAGACCGGCGATCAGTCTCATGTATCACCTAAAGACTCAACCGACTGTTCATAAAATCGACGGCTTATGGAACCGACATGACGGTTTTGAGGAACTTTACAAGACTAATTCGTGCGTTCACGAGACCGACAATGTCAGTCTCTCAGGTTGTCGTTCTGACTATATTGGTTTTAATTATACAAACAAAACTTTAAAAAATAATGATAACGATAATAACAATAATGATAATGATATACTGCTGATATATTGATAGAAAAAATATATGATGTCGGAGTCAGGGGTCATGAGTTGCAGTGGTTTAAGTCATATATTGGTGGCAGACTCTAAGCAAATTCAGTAGATTAGTACATGTCATCGCTTGCCAAAATAACAAATGGGGGTACCACAGGGCTCAGTATTAGGACCACTGATGTCGTTTACATAAACAAGTTGTTTAACCTCTGCTTTCACTGTTTTACAATGTAAGGCAAATATGTATGCTGATGAGAATGGTGGTGTGCAACAAATGCACATGAATTACACAAAATATGCAACACGGACTACAATTGTCTTCATAATAAGCTGACAATACATGTGTAGAAGAAAATTCTTTATGTTGTTAGGTAATCGTCAAAGACTCACAGCAGTTCCCTCGTTGAAAGATTTAAGATATTCGAATATCTTGACGTAATGCTTGATGAACAATTGTTGTGGAAAGAACACATTGACTATACAGCCCGAAAGGTCTCACAACGAATCGGGTTCTTGAGACGATCTGCAAAACATGTACTACCAAACGAGTTTGTGAAAATTTTATGTTGTTGCCTTATTAATCCACTCTTAGACTATTGCGACGATTCATGTTCAAATAGCACTACTAGCATATTTGATAGACTATCAAAATGACAAAATAGAATGGTGAGGATGATAGTTGACGTACACAAGCGAAATCACATTATTTTTTGTTGTTGTTGTAATTTTCAAGGAAAGTCTTTGAATTCGACCTCATTATTGATATGCTTTTCTTGGTTTGCCTTAACGCCACACTGCACTAGTTATAGCTGATTGCGCCCTCTATGTAGCAAACAATGCCTAATCGGTGCCTGTTGATCCCCATGATTCCTCTTTTCTTAAGTGAGAGCCAGTGACGTTGCAGGGAGGTCTAACCCCCTGGCCAAACTGGTGCATACGGGCTTTAAAATCATTATTTAGTACAAACTTTGCAATTAACTCGCACATAATATTAGGGTGATCACACTACCCATGCACACAGTCTGCCCCATGCACACACACACACACACACACACACACACACACACACAAGTTGTCAGTTGGTAGAAATAGCAATTTACGTAAATTTATTTTAAACAAAACTGAACAATATTTTTAAATTTTTATTTCACATATCTTTCAAGCATACCTTTGACTACAATTCTGTGTAGTTTCATTGTTATAGGCATGTGGGAAATATGTTAAATTATTAATTAGAATATTGTCTTTTCAGCCATGTGTGACATGGCCGGCTGATCGCCCGTTGACTGTTATTCTGCGTGGTGAAAATTCACTTCAATGTATAAAACTCCCCTACAAAAATGCAATATCCTCATATGTTCCACTCATTAAATCAATTTGTTGTTTACATTCAAGGTAGCCACGATTGTACTGGGGTCACCAAATTTTGTTTTTTCTGAAATTCAGTCCTTGTAGAATGTTAAGGCCTGTTGAATGGTTTCTCGGAAAATCGTCATAAATTCTCAAATCTGACATTTTTTCAAAAAGAAACATATACTGTGATGTAGTTGAGAGTCTGCAAATTCTTATCATTTGATCGGTTTTTCTGAATAATTTGTGAAACATATGAGAAAATTGCTGTAATGGTGATCCAAGTAATTTCCATCGCCATATTTTATTGGCATTGCAAAACAAATTGGAATTTAATGTTAATATTTGGTGTAAATCTGATCTATAAATACATAATTTAAAAAATGCTAACAAAATAAACAGTTTTACTTTCCTATATATATAAAAAATATTTAATTAGCTGAAATGACCTAATTTGCATATTTGATGAATATTCATCATTTTGTTTTTCCTCAACAAAAATATAAATTTTCATACCTGTCTGATTTACATAAGTTTCACTAATGTATCATGTTCGGTTTTGATTTGATTTCATATGCGCATATTAATTAGGTGGACTCAGTTATTTTCACAACTTTTTCATATCTGCAGATTCGCAAAAATGGCAAAAATGACTTATTTTGTTTGCTACTGTTTTCAAACGGTAATAGATATATGAATTTTCTTTTTTGTATTTTTTACCACAAAGATGATACTTTAGTGTCTGATAATTTAATTTATCATTTGAGTCCAAGAAACTGAAGAATTAAGTTGTCAACTTTGTCGAATTTTGCCATTTTTGCCAATTTGACCATTTCTGGCAGGTTTTTCGGTAATTTTGCTATATCCAAATAATGGTATAAAATCACAACGCATTGACCGATTTCAATTCTATTATTTTTGTTTTTTGAAGTTTTCATGAAGCTTGATCATTTGCAATCATCAAATAACATGTGTTTGTTGTACTTATTTTTGGTGTGCTATACCTAATAATATTTGTCTTTTATCATATTCTTGTCTGGGCCAACAGAGCCAATATAGAAAGCATTTTTGTATCTGACAACGCTACCCTGCAAACAAATAAAACTAAAAAGAAAAAAAAAATACTGATAACGATGAAAATTATAATGATAATAATGAAGCTATTGTTAATAATAATCGTAATATATATATTGTTAACAGCAGTAACATCAAAAATAATACTTGATATGCGGAAATATTGAACAAAAGAAAAGAAAGTACATCAAGAACCTTGGATGAACTAAAATATATTTTAATAGCTGACAAAAATTGTAACGTTGACTTTTCCCATGCGTCTTTTCTTCCTTCTCCTGTGTTCTTTCTGTCCGTCTTTTTCTTCTTTAGGTGATGGGGGCGGGGATGGGTGTTGGGGCGAGGGCGGGAGATGGCAGCGACCATTTGGTAAATATTTAGTCAGATAACTTGAAGGATTTCTTTTAGTTTGATCTACTGGCTACTGATGACACGATTGCCAAAACTTCTAAAAAATTAAGGCAATTTTAATATCCCAATAGGTAATTGTCATTGTCATATTAGCACATTTTAATAGGTGATACGCAAGGCTATTGAATAATGTACCTAATAAAGTATGTGCCTTCTTGTTCGATTAAGGCCTGTTGAAGGTTTGGCCGTGATTGCAAATATTTGTCACTTCCTTTTGATTAAGACGACATCGACGATATGTTGCATTATGAACATGATGGATTTGCTTCATTAATGTTTTTATGCCAAATCACCTAACAATACGGGTACGGTTATTGTTGGTTGCGGTGTATCTTATTACCCGGAGATTGATTGTCAGTCATGTTATGGGGGAGGCGGTTTATTGAACAGGGACGTCACTTTTATTAGGCTTGTCAAAATCTTAAGACGTCAATAATGACACTTTCATATTATTACGCCCATCCTTTGGAGCAATTATACTGTTAAACGTGAAGTGGCGAGATGACTTGCAAATCTCTGCGTCGTTTTATAAAAGCATCCCATAAGACACGATAGGATATTATGTTCTAGTTTGCATTCGAAGGCGAGAAACGGTGATACTGAGAGCAGCAGCACTGCAGCAAAGTCGTTTCTCACTGAACTCTGAAAACTGAACACGAGATTGAGGCTGGTTTTAAAGAATAAAATCACAGAGTGATGTCGATTATTTCACAATTGCATTTACAAAGTTAGTAAAGGTGGATGAATCACCTATTCTTTGCGATTTGTTATTCGGCTATGGTGAATGGTATGAGACGTTAAATGCTGTTGATTAGAGAAAGCACTTGATCAAAATCGATTCTGGATGAGACAGTGGTTGCCAGAACAAGAGTGCTTCTACGAATATAATCACAGGGGGATTTGACTTTTTCATGATGGCAGTAACAACGATAGACTGGATGAATTCAGAACAAAGTCTTGGAAATCTTACAGAATTATCGGTGATAGCGTTTCATCATCGAGCTATTGTTGCATCAATCCTGATCGCATTGACACCGATTGGTCTGTTTGGTAATGCCCTCGTCATCGTCGCCGTCATCGTCGCGAAGAAACTTCGTACAATCACCAATATTTTGGTCATCAACCTTGCTGTCACCGATCTTGTAACGTGTCTCTGCTTTCCGTTCCTGAGCGCGGGCCTCTTAAGTCAAAGAGGAAGCTATCCCATGCATGACATTGTTTGTGCAACTACAGGAGGAGTCTTCTTTGCATGTGTGGGGTGTAGCAGCTTGACCCTACTCGCCATCGCATTCGTCCGTTGGTACGTCATTACGAGATCCGTCCGCGGCCATCAAGGTATCCATACTCCAAAGAAAGTCGTTGCTATAGTTGTAATCATCTGGACAGAATCGGTCTCATTGGTAGTCCTACCAATTGTCCTAGGCCATGGGACAATCGGGTATTTCAAATACCTTCAAACGTGTGGAATTATAGTCACAAACTTGTTTGGAATGTATTACCTCTTATTTATGGGAATTCATATAGCCATTGCCATGTTGCTTACCCTGGTATTTTATCTCCTGGTGTTGCGTCATGTTTTACGGCACCGCAAGCAGATCCGCAACAAGTTTACAACTGCTGAAGACATCAGAACTGGTGCCACATTGAACAACCAGAGCCAGGCTTCGTCCACGTCTCGAGAGTCCCGTCCACCCAAGATCAATGCCATCAACAAAATGGAGGTCGAAATCACTAAGAATCTCTTCGTAGTTGTCGGTGTGCTCGTGATTTGTACCCTACCACAAAGCATAAATATTATGATACCCGGCGTCGATGCAACAATGATCTATAGCTCCATGATCATCCTGGCAAATAGCGTCGTCAATCCAATCATTTATGGATTCAAGCATCCCATCTTCAAAGAGGTCTTCAAGAGTCTACTTTGGCCGTCCCGTATCGCTTGAGCTCGGCATAACCTCATATACGACTCTAGTTGCGAAGGTTATTTTGAGATGTCCTCTGGGATTGTGAAATACAGATTCATTGATGGATCTTTCTTGCGTATCGCGTTGCCAACTTAACCTTCTTTTGATTCCAGCTTTACATCTTCAAAGAGGTTTTCAAGACCCTTCTTTTGCCGTCCCGTACCGCATGAATACAAAACAACCTATAGTGCTCCCTCGGTGAAGATGTGCTAAATCATTTACAGGATATCCTTTAGAACATTTGGTTACAGCCCATTTGATCGACAGCATGCCAGACCGACACACCTGACTGTATTCACGAGACCGGCGATCAGTCTCATGTATCACCTAAAGACTCAACCGACTGTTCATAAAATTGACGGCTCATGGAACCGACATGACGGTCTTGAGGAACTTTACAAGACTAATCCGTGCGTTCACGAGACCGACAATGTCAGTCTCTCAGGTTGTCGTTCTGGCTATATTGGTTTTAATTATACAAACAAAACTTAACAAAATAATGATAACGATGATAACAATGATGATAATGATATATTGATAGAAAAAATATACGATGCCGGAGTCAGGGGTCATGAGTTGCAGTGGTTTAAGTCATATATTGGTAGCAGACTCCAAGCAAATTCAGTAGATTAGTACATGTCATCGCTTGCCAAAATAACAAATGGGGGTACCACAGGGATTAGTATTAGGACCACTGATGTCGTTTACATAAATAAGTAGTTTAACCTCTGCTTTTACTGATTTACAATGTAAGGTAAATATGTGTGCTGGTGACAATGCTGGTGTGCAACAAATGCACATGAATTACAAAATATATATGCAACACAGACTACATAATAAGTCTTCATAAAAACCTGACAATACATGTGTAGAAGACAATTGTTTATGTTGTTAGGTAATCGTCAAAGACTCACAGCCGTTCCCTCGTTGAAAGATTTAAGATATTCGAATATCTTGACGTAATGCTTGATGAACAATTGTTGTGGAAAGAACACTATACAGCCCGAAAGGTCTCACAACGAATCGGGTTCTTGAGACGATCTGCAAAACCTGTACTACCAAACGAGTTTGTGAAAATGTTTTGTTGTTGCCTTATTAATCCACTCTTAGACTATTGCGATGATGCATGTTTGAATACCAAAACAAGCTTACTTGATAGACAATCAAAATGACAAAATAGAATGGTGAGGATGATAGTTGACGTACACCCGCGTACTCACATTATTATTTTGTTGTTGTTGTAATTTTCAAGGAAAGTCTTTGAATTCGATCTCATTATTGATACACTTTTCTTGGTTAGCCTTAAAGCCCCGCAGCACAACTTATAGCTAATCGCGCCCTCTGTATAGCAAACAATGCCTAATCGGTGCCTGTTGCTCCTCATGATCCCCCTTTAAAGGGAGAGCTGATTTGATGAGAAGATCAACTGTCAGTGCCGTGGCAGGGAGGTCTAATCCCCCGGCTAAACTAGTGCATACGGGCTTTAAAATCATTATTTAGTACAAACTTAACAATTAATTCGCACATAATATTGATCTTTAATCATACCCTTGTCTGGGACAACAGAGCCAATGTAGAAAGCATTTTTGTAACTGACAACGCTACCCTGCAAACAAATAAAACTACACAAAAAAAAAAAATAAAAAAAAATACTGATTACGATAAATTTATAATGACAATAATGAAGATATTGATAATAATAATCGTAATAAGTATATTGATAACAGGAGTAACATAAAAAATAATACTTGATATGTGGAATTATTGAACAAAAAAAGAAGAAAGTCCATCAAGAACCTTGGATGAACTAAAATACATTTTAATAGCTGACAAAAATTGTAACGTTGATTTTCCCATGCGTCTGTTCTTCTTTCTTCTGTGTTCTTTCTGTTTGTCTTTTTCTTCTTCAGGTGATGGGGGCGGGGATGGGTGTGGGGGCGAGGGCGGGAGATGGCAGATCATCTGGAGGATTAGCTATTAGTTTGATCTACTGGCTACTGATGCCACGATTGCCAAGACTTCCACAAAATTAAGGCAATTTTAATATCCAAACAGGTAATATGTCATTGTCATATTTGCACATTTTAATAGTTGGCACGCAAGGCTATTGAATAATGTACCTAATAAAGTCTGTGCCTTCGTGTTCGATTTAGGCCTGTTGAAGGTTTGGTCGTGATTGCAAATATTTGTCACTTACCTTTGATTAAGACGACATCGACGATATGTTGCATTAAGAACATGATGTACTTTTTTTTCATTCAGGTTGTCATGTCAAATCACCGAGCAATACGGGTACGGTTATTGTTGGTCGCGGTGTATCTTATTACCCGGAGATTGATTGTCAGTCATGTTATGAGGGAGGCGGTTTATTGAATAGGGACGTCACTTTTATTAATCTCTAGACGTCATGCTATTGACATGTTCATATAATGCCTAGCTTTTGGGGCAATTAAACATAAAGTGGCGAGATGACTTATAAATATCCTAGTCGTGCTAAAAAAAAAAGCATCGAATAAGACATGATAGAATATGAGGTTCTGGTTTGTTTTAGAAGGTGAGAAACGGTGACACTTGGGGCAGCAGCACTGCAGCAAAGTCGTTTCTCACCGAACTCTGAACACTGAACACGAAATTGAGGCTGCTTTTAAGGAATATAGTCACAAGGTGATGTCGATTAACACGATGGCATTTACTACGGTAGACTAGGTGGATATCACCTACTATTTTTCGTGATTGGTTATAAGGCCGTGGTGAATGGTATGAGAGAAGGAATGGTGTTGATTATAGACAGCCTTTACAGCATATTTTGATTTCTCCGCGATGGCAGTAACAACGATAGATTGGATGGATTCAGAACAAAGTCTGGGAAATCTTACAGAGTTTTCGGTGATACCGTTCCACCATCGAGCTATTGTCGCATCAATCCTGATCGCATTGACACCGATCGGTCTCTTTGGTAATGCCCTCGTCATCACCACCGTCATTGTCGCGAAGAAGCTTCGAACAATCACCAACATTTTGGTTATCAGCCTTGCTGTCACCGATCTTATAACGTGTCTCTGCTTCCCGTTCCTGAGCGCGGGCCTTTTAAGTCATATAGGAAGTTATCATTTCCATGATATGATTTGCCCAACTATCGCAGGAGTCGTAATTACCTGTGTGTTCTGTAGCAGCACAAACCTGCTCGCCATCGCATTCATGCGTTGGTACGTCATAACGAGATCCGTCCGCGGCCACCAAGGTATCCATGCTCCAAAGAAAGTCGTTGCTCTGGTAGTGCTCATCTGGACAGAATCGGTCGCATTGATAGTCCTACCACTTGTTCTACATATTGGGACATTGGAGTATTCCAAATACCTTCAAATATGTGGCCTAAGAATCACACATTTTTTTGGAATTTATTACATCGTATTCATGGGAATTTATATAGCCATTGCCCTGACGCTCACCCTGATACTTTATATCCTGGTGTTGCGTCATGTCTTACGGCACCGCAAGCAGATCCGCAGACATCAGATCTGGCGCCACATTGAACAACCAGAGCCAGGCTTTGTCCACGTCTCGAGGGTCCTGTCCACTCAAGATCAATGCCATCAACAAAATGGAGGTCGAAATCACTAAGAATCTCTTTGTGGTTGTTGGTGTGCTCGTGATCTGTACTCTACCACAGATCATAAATCTTATGATACCCGGTGACAATGCATTGACGATATATGGCTCCATGATCATACTGTCAAATAGCGTTGTCAATCCAATCATCTATGGATTCAAGCACCCCATCTTCAAAGAGGTCTTCAGAAGTCTCCTTTGGACGCCCCGTACCGCTTGATCAAATCTCAACCTGAAGTGTTGCTTTGGTGAAGATGCGCTGAATAGTTTACAGGATATTCTTTAAGATGGTTGGAAACTGCTAAATTGACCGACGGCATGCGAGACCGACAAACCAAGTATCCAAGAGGTCGCTCATCGACGTCATTTATCTCCTGAGGACTTATCCGACTGTTCACGAAACCGATAGCTCTTGAAGCCGACATGTTGGTCTTGCGAAACGTTCAACAAATATTTTTTTGCTTACGAAACCGACATTGTCAGTCTAGCAGACTGTCGTTTTGGTGGCTTTTCTGTTATCTGGAAAGGTTCTTGTGATAATATCCATTTCGTCCCTGTAAATCGGTGAAGGCCCCAATATCAGTTCGTGTTTTGTATGCAGATAAGGCTATACAAAGACATAAAATAATTACGCCATTGTTTCACCGAGTTACGGATATAGTATGTTGGCTTTGTCCTTTTTGGCACTTTAGATTGCCGTTGAAACTCTTAAGTTGTCATTTCAGAAATTGTTTAGCTCTCTCAAGGGTTTTGAAAAAAAAATTACTAGACACTTCTAAGCTTAATGAGTATAACGAACATGTATTTCCATCCAATCTGATAACTCTTTAATATTGATATCTGTCTATCGCCATTAATTCTTCCCTTCTCCATTTCTTCTCTCTATCTACTGACTGAATGTTGTCTCTCTTATTGCTCTATCATTTCTTCTATTTCTTGTCTGTCATTTTATACCTCTTTCTTGTGATTCCTGTATCCCTCTATCCAATCATCCAGCGTCCTCTTTCTATCCTAGTCCTTCATGTGTTGAAACATGACTCATGAAAACACATCTTGATGGGTTTTTACTGCCTCTTGACATTGACTCTTTGATAAAATCATCAAAAACCACACAAGACATGATGCAATTTTGACAAATAGGAGACGGTTTACCAACAGCCTTAGGAGAAACATTTTCTCAAACCCAAGAAATAAACTACAAAGGGTGTCACTGAAAATTGGCAAGGTGTAAATTGGGAGATGAATATTACAATGTTTGTGATAATATATCGGGGGCATTATTAACGTAATGACAGAATCCTGTTTCCAATGTTTTCATATGCAAACAGTCTTTTGGCGCTCTGCTACGCTGGGGAGATCACAGCGTAGCATATTTGTTACAAAGTCCATATAGAGCTTTTTTAAAGCTCCTTTTCACCCAACCTTACTATGTTATAGTTTTATATGTCTCTCTCTCTCTCTCTCTCTCTCACTATTCCACTCTCTAAAATGCCTCAATTTCTCATACACCCAGCAGGGGTTTTCCCTCATGTACACGAATTTTTCAAGTTTGAGAACTTGATACTCGTGGAATATTGAATGAAAACTGAAAAATGTCTAACCCTCACTATTTGACAGATTTTTAACAAACATTGCTCTTGGCAGAGGTATAAAAGATAAAGGCAAGGGGCTATTTGTGCTCGTTTACAAGGATATAACAAGATGTTCTATTTGACCTTGAGTGTCATGTAAATTGCCTCTCCTAAAGCGTTTTGGTATTCGTCTCTAGAGCTATTTGAATGTAAAGGAATGCAACCTGAAGCCCCTCTGTTTCGTGATTTCATAAAGTGCTTCACTCTTGAAATGATTTCTCTCTCCGAAGTTTTGCGGCATCCAAGCGGCGATGGGTCGCTCCTATTCAAAATGAATGGTCCATGGCAGCTGTTGTTCTGTGGACAGAGCATCCTATCTTTCGATTGGGCTCCATCTTGCTGTCTTCGAAGTGCTGACAGTTACGACGCCGACGATCCTGGCGCGTGTCACTGCGTAAACCCGCCTCCCAATCTCTAAATCTCTTTTGCTCTGCATAGTGCGAACCGCGTCCCCACTCGCCCAAAAGCATGTTGATTTTGACAGCATTTGCGATTTTCAAACTATGATTGATGTCTATTAAGGAGTTAATGTGACTCTTATACTGCAATCTGTTCTAGATATATAGTAACAATGACATGCAATTCTTGTATACCGCATGATTTATCACATTATAAATTAACGTCTCAGTGTGTCCCCAAAGGACTTTCAATTAAATTCAATTTATTTTTCCATTTAAAAAAACAACAAGTATAACATCATATAAACACATTGTATTAAAATAATTGAAAATTATTACCCCGTCTTTAGCTCACGAACCTGTTCCGCTCAGTACAATCAAGGACTAATTCCTACGAGGTATCTCGCTTACTTCACCTGGGTAGATTGTGATTAATATTGATTAATGTCTCGTCAGGAGTGCTGCGGCAGGGATTCGAACCCCATACCTTGTGTTTCATAGTCCGGAGACTTATCCACTAGACCACGACACCTCTATTTGGTGCAATGCCCTTCGGCTATGGGAACACTGCTGAAGACGTCAAGTTAGTAGCAAATTTAGACCAACACTTAGGTTGAACCGAGCAAGGATATTAACTTATTGCTTTCCGTCTGTGCTAAGCTATAGTGCAAAGTTCGAATAGTTCAGCTAGGAAGCGATTTCAAATACATCAATTGTATGTCTCAGCAATTAAATGCATTATTAAAATGTTTTGTAAATGTTTTTTTAAAGTAACGGGATACCCATGATTACAAATAATCAAGTAATTTTGTTTCAACCTAGGTCTTTTGTAAATGGAAAAGCTCATATAGGGAGAAATTAAATGTAGACAAATCCGTTCACTAACAAAATTGCGATTATTTTCTCCCGCTAAATGACAATAATGTTAAGAAGAAGAAAAGTTCATATTAATCAACAAACACATCAAATACACCATAATCTATGTCCATGAGGTATGTTTATAAGGAAAGGATTAGATCTTAAGTTTTTAAAGGCAAATTTCCATTTAATTTTCCTCCGTTGCGGGGGGGGGGGGCAGATATAAAGAAAAGTCGATAGAGCGAGCAATACAATTTCGAGGCATGATTTCAGTCATGTACTAAAGTTATGAATAAAGGGAACATACCGACGCATACACATTCAATTTCTACGAAAACAGGCAACATTAAACTATAGAAAATGTATAATCATTCACACCAAGTGCCTCGTGCCACACTAAACATGCTAATCGCCATGTTATCTTTCAATACTTCGCAGGTAGCTTGAGGCCGAGAATAGTTCACCTACCGGATCCTTCCTCCTCAGAGTCGTATCAATTATTTTTGCTGTCAGGACTTCGCGGACCTTGAGTCGGATGCTTCTGACTTTGCCCCTGTGCCAAAGCAAGGGCGTTTTGACTTTTTATTCAACTCAGATAGGAAAGGAAATAATAGGCAAACAACCCCAGGAATCAAGCGATCTGTCTGCGATGATACAATTTCACCTCGCCACGACGTGTAAGGCGACATATCCCACTCCTGCCGCTATTTAATCCAAGAAAGATTAATCGTCACAATGTGGTGCGCATGGCTGTTACGGCCAAGGAGCTGCGTGCTTTTCATGCGCTGTGCGGGCGCGTGCGGGGCGGCGCACGCAGCTTAAGGCTGTCCGCGATGAGACGAATGCGAAACCTAAACAATGAGAACGGCGTTTTAAGAAAACCATGCCTTGTTTATCCAACTTGATCGGACACGCATCTTTACAAATTGCTTTTCATTCTTCACGGAGATGATGTTCCTGTTTCTTTTTCTTGGTCTCCCTTTTCCCCTATGTCATCCCGTCCGTTTCTGGCAGCTTGATGTGTGTGTTAGGGGTGACGGCGGCGCCACCTTCCCGCATCCCCTGAAGCTAACCAAGTGAAGACAATCAACGAAAATGCTTTTCTTCAGGATCAAACAACTTCTATCCACAAAGCCAACTCACCCCTTTCCCTCTCCGCATCTCTCTCCCTGTATCTTTCCTTTTTTGTCTGTGTCCCCTTCACTTATTATAGTTTTGTGTCAAGGTTCCCATATTTCAGGGTCAAAGTCAAGGGACACAACTTGACATAGGTTATTTACGAAGTGGAAGACTCTCCTTGATCTCTTAAGGCGTGTGTGACAAGGTATTCCTGTCACTTTTCTGTTTGGAATCACAACATCCACTTTGGCTAGGAGAGTCGACAAAATTCAAGCAACAAACTTAGTGACTAAAGTTTAAAAGATCGGAAACATGATAAACGCTCATGAGGTCAATGTTTATAGGGTGGATGGTATGATTCATAGGCTTTATGTATGAAATCAAATCTCCCAATCGAACTGAATTATGTCTTAAAAGGAATGTATAGGAAACAAAGGAAATATAAAGATAATAACGACGGAAATATGCAAGTTGATTCTACAGTTTTTATTGAAAATCGTAATAACTTAAGTTTCCATCTTAAACGTGAATTTCCCCCCGATATGTAGATTCCATCTATTTGTAAATAAAACTGGGAAAAAGAAATCGGGGAAATCTCGTTAGTTTGAACTTCACGTATATAGCTACAGTTTGGGACAAGCAGACAAGTAGAAATATCAGTAGGATATATGAATTGAAAAACCTGTCTATCACCATCTATGAAAAGGAAATGGAGCAATCAGTAGAAAGGGTCAGAAATCTATGCATATTTGACAGAAACACAAACCAATCATCAGGGAGAAACATAACGTCTGAATTGAAGAAATCGCTAATAACACAAGCCACCAGTGGCATAAGAAAACAAAGCAAAACGGTTTCGTTTTAGTAGGACATATTCCCTTCTGTTTTGACAAGATTATGGCACCAGAAGTTCAATCACGTCTGTAGGGAGCGAGTGGGCGATGTTTGGACTGTCCCGTCATTATGACAAGGAGGTACTTTCAGCAGACGCGATGCGCAGCCCCTCCAGTGCGCCCTCAGCCGACAGCTTGACTTGATCTATCGTGGGTGTTGATCACAGGGGCCGGCAGTGGTAACGTTATCGCGTGGTAAGGTACATTTAAGCAGTATAAAAAAATGGAATGAAAGACTAACAATACAATTCATGAATAGAATTCCGCCATGATCATTTCAAACTAACTGTCTTGTTACCACGACACTAATATGCCTTGAACTGAGGGCAAAACCAACATTTCAACATGTCGGACGCCAAAAATGCTATAACCCATTTATAGCTTTTCAGATATTCTACAAAAATATGCCAACACCTTGATAGAATCCTGGCATCACCCCTGATGCCATTAGCATGATTTACTTTATGATGTACATCTACCCCTGGCAATGACTTGGTTAAGATATATTCATCATTATACATCATGATGCATACACACTGAACGACTATCATTATAAGTATATTATTAATACCTGGTATCCTAATTATTTGTCTATTACTTCAAGGGCCATGGCGCCACATTCCAAATCGCCATCATATATTTCATTATATCATTTTTAAACAAAGACAATGAGATTTAATGGCACTTATTGTGATGTCTTGACAAGGAAATAAATTCATCTTCGGGAGAGGGCAATTGCGGTTACCACCTTCCTTTTATGATACATACAAACCTAAAATGTACGTGTTATAATGTAAAGGTATGGCAACCAGCTTCGGCGCCATTTTCTGAAATAAACGACAACTGTATGTGTCCATGGTAATATATAATGTATAACACATAATTGTGTTTTTTTAAATCCTTTCGTAAAAAAATACTAAGAAAGCAACGGATTGTAAATGTCATTGATGCAAATTTCTTTTGAAAAAGAAAATGACGCTTAGTTCTGGCCCGCATGCTATTATCAAAAAGAGAAGAATTATTCATTGCCGATCCGTTGAGCGTTACCAAGGTCACACTCTTTTCATGTTGGCATCCGCAGAATTCTGGACTAAATTACCAGAAAATACTCAAAAATTGTGATACTGTTGACAACTTAAAAATACATTTTTTTAATTTTTTACAAAATCTAAGGTTAACTGGTGATTACTGAGCGTATACTGATTACTGAGCGTTAATACGAGTATCGTATAATAACTGAATGTCTTTAGATTTATACCCGTCAATCACAAGCAGGATTACGCGGATGGTGCCGCCAAATGTTAGATCCACACTTTACATGTAACTACTAACTATGTCCATAACATGGTAGGTATACAAAATAATATGATGCTAAGCTTAAAGTGATGTTGTCTACATGGTGATATTTTCTGTAAAAATTCCTTCTATGTAGTTTAATGTCTTTGGGTATACTACTATTATAAATATTTATTCGGCAAAAAGAAAGAAAGTCATTGAAGACAAAACAAGAGTGCACTGGAAAAGAGCCACATTGATGCCGGGAAAAGAAAAAAAAAATAGCTAGTAGACTCTTTGAATATAACAAAGATATACTCACATCATATATCATAGAACAAAAAAAATCTAATAAGTGTAAATGTTACAACTCCTAATGGGCTATAAATTCAGTAGAACTGAAAATGTATCTATAACAAAATACATTGTATATACATGTCATTGTTGTGTTGTGCCTACTATTGTGCAATATGTAAATGTATTTTTAGATAGTAGTCTTTTTCGATCACAATCTGACAACTCAGTCAAATCTGGTATTCAGATTTATTTTAATTGAAATGGTATTTGGTGCTGTTTTATCGGAACCGTACACATCGATTTAAATGCAGTTTTCTGTCTGTCTGTCAGGCTCTGTGCAGCCACCAAACAACAGAAAGAACGATGATCGGACATTTTAACCGGGGATATTTTCTGGAGCTTTATTTCATCAAATATGAAATGTTATGTTTTGATTTTAAAATGGGCTTTAAGGTAAGTAGAGGGTTACGTTTAGTGTTTAGTCCAAGGTTGAGATTATTGTATACTTTATTTCAAAGCTATCCCTGGATTCAAACTGTTGTTGAAATAAATATTTCAGAAATAAAATCATAATACCTGTCTCATTTTTCAACAAATAAAACAAAATCTAATGTAGGGCCATCTAAAAGCAATTGTATGCCCGGGTTTATATTCTTGTCTTTGCTTTATAGGCCGCAATTACTGTTGGATTTTATTCCTGAGCCTGCCATCATGTTCAAACCCTAATTTAAGGGATGGCGGTCTCCTCCATTTTTCAATTTTGAATGAATTCGTCAACACTATGTGGTTTTTTTCAATGTATAATTTTTCAATTGATTTATAGTATGCTATGATTATATGTGTAATTTGAACTTTGTTAATAAAATATTTGTACTTAGTTGGTATATTACTTGTTATCATGTTGCAAAAAATGTAGAAATAAAATCGAACAAACTTAACATGCGTCATATTTCTGTAATATTTCACTCGTCAATTCGAAATTTTAACTTAAATTTCATATACATTCGACTTTGTACTGAAATTTTGTACAGGGAATTACAATGATATAGCAACGGGATTAAAGCAGAGAAGCAACGAACGAATACATTTAATCTATTGACTTATTTGACAGATTATACGTTACAAAATCAAAATAGATTCATTCATCCCGAATAAACTTACAGATCTCAGAGGAAATATATTCTACATTATCATTAGTTATATGATTTGTTTATAATGTTTTTTTCTTCTAAAACTGAGTTTAAAAAATACTTTAATCAAAGAGGAGTACAATTTTCAAGAATCGATTTGATTTTGAATCAGTAGAGTCATATTGCTTTCAAAATTACCACATGAGTATAGATAGATATTCCTATTTTATCAATTTTTTTATAAAAATATATCTTTGAAACTCTCGTTTGCAAAAATCCTTAAAGTCGCTTGCAAATCAGGTTAAATTTAGATGAAGCATTAGATTTCGAGTTGCCTTCAAATCTCTTCATTTTGAAATCCATTTGTGGCAAAAAATGGAAACGTAAACAAGGGTAAGCCCACCTGTTTTTCCTATAACTTAATACTTTTCTTCTTTTTCCACTTACCTCATGTAACTGATATTAATTAGTTTATTTGATATGTTTAAAAATGTCCTTATGCAAAAAGTAGTTTCTTCTTATTATATGTTCATAAATATTTTTACCCATTTTACAGTTGCTTGCAGCAGTGTGTATAATTTTAGAAATCATAGTTTTTTCACTCAAGGTTGTCATTTCATTTATAAGAAATATCAAAAATATCGAAAAACTAAAATAATAATTTCTATGTTCACGACTCCCTCAACAACAGTTTATGCATTCCATGTTTAATCTGAAATTCACCGACGACCTTTATTTATACATGTATTTAAAAAAAATACATTGAAAAGCAGAATTTAAAACAAAGACGTAATCTTAAGATTTGAAATCGATAAATTTGATCTCAAACTAGGCATTTTCTCAATGTCATTCATTTTTTAATATTTCATTCAAATTGAGTTTATTCACGGATTTTTCGGTTCTAAAAAAGCAGTGAAAAGATTAACGGTAGCAATACTACAAATTACTTCATGTAAAGTTCCATATAGACATATAGGACAGAAAAAATAACGACGTAATATTCTTGGTGATCTGTTTGAGCTTGTTTGAAAATAAAAAGGAGGGAAAGTAGGAAACATTTGTTTAAATAAAGAAACGAAGTTAAACACTCACCAATTAAAGCAGAATTTCAGGATAAACCACAAATCCACTTGACAGTGAAATCCAGAAGTTAAGCTGCAGAGTTCAACACCACCGAAAATCACAGTTGTGCTTGGAAAACAAACGCCAGATTCCCGCTATGTCGGCAAAACATACACTGGCCAGAAGTGGAGGCAGGTGATATTGATATTTTTCATTCCCGCCTAATTGCGCATGACCGCTCGTTTCAGACGCGTACGTGACGCAGACTGCCATACCCTCAACACGTCACTCTCATTGGACCCGAGCAGTGCGCACCCACGTGATGACGTCACGCGCGGCGGGAACCGTGCATCTCGAAACACGCAGACGATAATTGAAACGTACGCAGAGAACACCTGAACAGATGTCAAAGAAAAATACGCGGCGGAGAACACGACGGCATGGCGATGATGCGCAGAAGGAGAGGATCGAAATTATTCATTACATTCACAGTAGGAATTCTTGGGACGACATTATGGCAGAGAAAAACGAGCATCGAGCAAAGCTGTCTGTCCGTTAGGCGATGTAACTTTATCCCCCGCGCCTAACAGGTAATTCATTATGGCATGAGGTTTCGGTGGATGCGCGGGGCAGGGAGAAGATTGGAAATGAGCGCGGTTCGATCCGCCAGACCTGTCCGTGTATGGCAAGATTGTGATGAGCATCAAATTATGCACACCCATTTTGGGTGAAAAGAAAAACAAATCAGACGGGTTGCCGCGGGATGTTTGACAAGTGATTCCAAAGATTGAAAATCACGCCGTATGCCAATATAATTTCGGTTTTTGGGGCTCTGTCTTCTCATTCTCTCATGTCACATAGACATACAGGTTAACACAAAAGATGCACGTGCGCGCACCACACGATTACGTTTCCATTGATGGTTGCTGGTATATCTTCAAATGTTAAATAAGAGCAACACTTGCACAGTACAATGTGTATAGGTTATGCACAATCGCGCACTACAAGAATTTAGACCCATATATGACGAGACTGGCAAGCTGCACGGGGGACTCGACAATGGAAACAGCGCCGTTGCCACCATGTTACCACGCGGCGCCACGGACCATCCCGCTTGCGCGCGTGCTGAAAGCATATGCCCATTTTCATTACTGCCGCTCGGTTTGTTGGTTGATTCAACCGGGGAATCTTACCGTACATCACCATCAAACGACGAATGAGTCTTTACGCCTCTCTAGTCCTTTGTTCAGCTAATTGATCTAATCTTCTGGGCGTTTTCGTTTCTTCGGGTGCCCTTAAGTGGCGGGGAATCGATGGGCTCGACTAACCATCTGGTGTCAGGATGTGTGCGTGTGTGAAAGTGAGTGCGTTTATAAATGATATTTCGTATTAAGATTTGGTATAGATTTTGGAAAGAAATTATTCAGTTAAATGTAATGAGTATTTCCACGGATCATACTTCCTGAATCATACATTTAGTAAATTTCAATTATGACTCTTCTTTCTGGCTTACGGAAAAGGTCAATATTACATAGAACATTTTCATATACCATTATACATCAATTATAACACATACAAAGATCGGCTTTGATTTTAGCACAATTCAGAAAAAGAATTTTGAATGATATTAGAAAACAAATATTTTGTCCAGATACACAGTTTGTGTGTGTCTTCTAATGGGGGCCAAGGGTATTATTTTACATACATTGATGAATGTATCAGTACAAATAAACTATAAGTAAGAAAGTTCCAATAAAGTAAAGCAAACAAGGAAATAATAGAATCATAACCAAAATTTAAACAATTTTCAAGTAATAATCATCATGTTAAAAAGAAGACACTTTGTCGAAAATTCAGGTGCTCTCGTTACTGATCACAGTTCTGTTCATGTTCTTAGTTTTAAGACTCGTTTAAAACCAATCAAGGGCATTTCTCTTTTTTCAATACCATAAGCAATCACAGCTTTTTATATGGATCCGGTACATTGCATTAAATTGCTTTTGATCTTGCATTTGGAATGATGCATTAATCTCCTCAGATGTCATTTTATTTTTAAATCCTCTTCTCAAAGATTGTTCAATTAATCAAAGGTCGGCTGTTCATAGAAGGCGCTTTGATTCTGGACATCCAGGCAACAAGTAAGCTGTTGCTGCCGCCATATTTATTTACGGGCTACCAACTTTTAATATCAACTAATCCTTCAAACGAGACGAGTTCACTTATACCTGAATGCAGGAGACGTATTTTTATACACTCTCTTCATCTAGCCTCTTTATCTATTTTTATAATTCTTATACATTTCTTTTTGGTAAAAGTTTAACTCTCAGCGGGGTGATTGTGATACTTTTTGTTTATCTTTGCGCAATACACGCTGCAACATCTAAAATCAAATCAAGGAATTGCACAGCAAAATTTACCAATATTAACACCAAAACCTTTTAACGGTTAACAAAAAAAAAAATGTTTGTTAGTCTTTGATAGACATTCTAGCGACGTCTATGATTTCATTTGACTATATTCTTTTCAAGATGTTGGAAATTGTTGGCTTTAACCTGTTAGGTCTTGCTTTCTTTCATAAGGTAGTGGATTCCTGGTAATTACAAATTTATTGTATTGTATTATTATTTAAATGGATTTTTTAAATTTTGTTGTATTTATTTTTTTTATTTATTGTATAAATCTTCCTTTTAAAAAGAGAAACCATCTTAATCCGATAGTTAGAAAGTTGTCGATTAACCATGGCTAACAAAAATTACAGTAAACAGTTTGGAAAATGAAGACTCTGGGCGCAAAGCTTTTGTCATCTCGTCAAGTCATCAACTTTGTTTACACTCTACCCTTATGAATTTTATTGCGTTCCATTTTCCCCATCATGTCGCTTAATTAAGACCATTGACCCAAATTCAAAGCAACCATCATATCTCCTTTATCTTTCCAATATCCTTGATGGCTAGAACAGAGAGAAATTAAGCATATTGCTTGCCATTATCACTTCAGCAATGGACTAATTATTTGTAATAGAATAAAGGGTTCTGATTCGGGAGGTGAGACGGAGCGAAAGTAATGTTTTAAGTGGGCATGACATAAGTGCGCCATTCGCTCCGAGGAAAGTTTGCGAATCGGGTTTCAATTTGCAATACCACTCATTCGATTTGTCCAATGAGCCGTTAAACCGCCGAGATTATTATAGTCCGACTCTCCAACAATACCTAATAGAAAACGCTAAGTAAATATGATATGCCCCATTGTTTTGTCATAACAGCTCTTCTTACTAGTACTTGTCCACGACGAAAGAAACGTTCTACCGTTACATGGCGTTCAAAATATGATTCATTTTTCTTTCTTTGGTTTATCGGTAGCTTTTTGAATTTATTGACGAGATCAACAATTTTCATTTAATCTAGGTCATAGGATCATGGGATTACAATATCTTCAAATTATATTGTGAAGAAATAAAACCACAGGTATTCATGTTATCAATGACTTTAGATGGAGATACACTTACAATTATGTTACTTGTTTGTTGCTTGTTTTTGCTGTGCTTTAATCTTTTTCATTCTTTTCTGCTTTTTTTTTTTTTTTTTTTTTTTTTCGTTTTCCCCCTTTCCCTTCTTTATCTTCTCCGGATTTTTTCCCCCTAGGCTAATTCAGCCCCAAATTAAGGATATCTTTAACATTATACATATTATATTGATATGCACTATATTGATATTCGTTCGAAATTTGGATATACAAAATTGCCAAGCCTTCGCTCAACTGTTGGCAGTGGAGCGGCCGCTTATCCAAATCAGTCCACTTTCTTCCGCTCCAGGTAAACTCTAAAAGCTGTTCTGTTTGCTCTGCCATATTTCCCGAGACAATTAACTTGGACAAACGCACGGCGATGGCTAGCCAATCCCGATCGGGTGAGAGATGAAAATATTAGATTAAGCTCAACCATTAACTCATCCATCTTTCAACTTTGTCCACATTTATTAAGCGGAGTCAACAAGCAGCAAGTATTTCATGAGTAGTATTATACTGCGCCTGGACTCTCTTCAAATATGCGTTTTGCGCCTTCTGTAATGAGATTCGGGTTACATTGTATTTCCGTTTATGTTCTAGAAATATCAGATGGAACGACAGGGTGTGTGTGGATATAAAGAGCATATCCGTAGGCTATTTGATTTTGTTCAGACTTTTAAAATAACATTCGAATGTGTTAAATTGAATATCAACATTTTGTCGAGTAATGAACAGTCTATTCATCCGAAGTATACTTTATTTTTAATTTAGACACAGTGTAATTTAAAATTGGCAATTACTAATGCATCCATGCTAAAATCCAGAATATTATAACCTTTTTGAGTGTCACTTTACACCTTACTACATTAGATAATCACTGGCATACACTCCTCTCATGATATATTCTCCCGTATGGATAAAGCTATTTTTTCATTACTTTGACATAAGATAAAAATATTCATTTCTTCAACCCATTTCTCCAGGTTCTCTAACCTTTCCGTAGGTCAGTCTCCCCCTGTCTCTCTCTCTCTCTCTCTCTCGCTCTCTCTCTCTCTCTCTCTCTCTCTCTCTCTCTCCATCTTTTCCTGTTTCTTCCAATCCTTCCCCTTTATACACTTTGTTTGATAAAGATAAATTAAACCTCCTAAGTTGAAGCGTCTTTTTATTTCTTAGTTTTTTAATAAAAATAATAATGAAAAACGGTGCATATAAAGAGCTTACCACCAAAGTCTCTAAGCGCTTTAACAAACAAAATACAATGATAAACAATTACATATTAAACAAAACAAACAATTATAAGTTAACCAAAAAAATACAATACATATGAATATACATCAATGTGAACATAGTAAAATAATCATCAAATGCAATTTTGAATAAATGTGTCTTAAGACAACTTTTGAATTAGTTGACAGTCTGACAGTTTTTGACATGTAAAGGTAGTTTGTTCTAAGTTCAGCAGAAGCTTTGCAAAAAGAGCGATGACCATAAGAAAGAGTTGACACCGGAGTAGGCACAAGGTTTAGGGGAAATGTGGAAATTGTCCAGGCATTTTGTAGCATCCGCCTGTCATCCCATCTTCTCTTTAGTATACACCCCCTTCAGAGAACCTCTTTTAATCAAGACGGCAACGCTTGCAACGCTCTGTCCAGATCGCTTACATTTCAACTCAACTGAAGAATTCTTAATCCCGAAAATGATATTTCACTTGACTGGTTTTCTCCTCATCCGATCAAGGATTTTCTTTTCAATCTGTTTTGATGGCCGAGAAAACTCTAATCAGGACATGTGTATCTTGAAGCCCGATCTAATATACCCCTGATTGGATAACGTAATGCGTTTATAAAGTAAAAGGAGGGGCAGAATTAATTTTTTTTTCATGGGGGAGTCCATCGGGTAACTGTTTTACAAAGCCCAGCCTCCCATCCCCCGTATTATTTTAAAATTGACTCTCTTGACTGGTTGACCGGACAGTTAATACAATTTTGATGAAAAATATCTCCAATTCTTTATTATCCATAGGGGTGCACCTTTTTTGGCGTTATAATATACATAAAATGAGTGTATGCAAACCGATGACTGGGGTAAAATGAGATAGGTAAAGTAGTTAGAGATACCGTTGATGTATTAATCGCTATATAAACCCATAATATTAGGAGTAGGACATCGAATCAGGGATTAAGTTTCCCGTTCAACAGCTTAAAAAAAGAAGTAATTTCGGGTGCGAGTCGTTGACTCTATACTCTTAAAACTATTAATGTATCAGAAGATTTGATGGTAACAAATCAGAAACTAGATCACATGATTGAGGATGAATCTCCAAATAATTACTTTCTTCCAAAAAAAGAATTTTCTTTAAATAAATATTTACATTTAACCAGGCATTGTTCGATGAATTATCTATGTCCATTTTAGAAATTAGGTCAGGAATAACTTTATTAAAGTCAAGAGACGCATGTAGTGTAGACATTGTCATGAAACTTATTGTTTCTTTCTCAAATAAATCAATATAGGCGACGCTCCGTCCCGCCCAGCCCCCTCAGTATTGAAAACTAGTGCCCTACTTATAAGGATTACAGTAATGTTCTGCCCCTTCTGAGGCCTATGTCTGGATATGTCACTGTTTGGATGGAATAAATATGTGACTAGAGGTCCAAAAAACATGGCTTATCACCTCAAACAAGGATTTTATTTGCCAAGCTTCTCTCCACCCAGGTTTTAAATGGTTACACGGTAGGAAACCAAAGTTATTGTGGTGAATTCAACAATTTTGCACCTCTGTAAAATGCTGCCTTGCGGGAATCCCCCTTCCCAGGGAGCGGAGAATGTGCATACATTGCGTGCTGGAAGGTCTAAATCCGATGACTTTTGTAATCTGTACAGTGCCTAGATACAGAATGCATGAATTGATTACTATAATGTATCTAGAATCTAGATTACTATCAACATCAAACATCCCAACACTCAAAATTGTAGACCTACTATTAATAGAATCAGATAGGCAAAAAGCAAACCAACATCTTTACTTTCAATTCAGAAAAGGATTCCACACAAAAATCTACAAGTTCCGTCCAAAATTTATGGTCATTTCTTTGTCCTTTTAATTGATTTGTTTTCATTTTCAGTTTTCGTTTTTATAATTTCTCAATTTAAATTGTTGAGAAATGTAGGTGGGGCTACATTATGAACATGACTGAAGTTGTTTCTATCATTTATCAGCAGGGCAGGTCAAATGACAATGTATGCTGCCCCAGTAATGACGCTAATGCGTTTACCGACAAAGTCTATAAAGAAAGGCGGCACGAATGTGGACATTTCTCAAACTTTGTCCCTTCAATGAAAATTACCCCTCTTGTACGTTAGCTTTTTGCCGTTAAAAAAAAACTAATCCAATTAACAGGTGCATTATATTTGTCTATCCAATGATTACCTCTTTTTCCTCTCTTCTTAATTTCCCCTTACTCTGCAAACAGCCCATCAGGGATGTTGTCTTTCCGTCCCTCTGACTCCCGGGGGAGATAGACGTCTGGGATGATCGCTTCTTCAGCATATTTTCTCTCCTATAAAACATCAAATAAACCGTACGATTTCTGCTTTACACCCAACATGCCAAGATTCTCTGAGGAGTTCCGATTTTAAGAGCCTTTTGCATGCCTGGTATGTGCTTTGCTCAATGCGTCGCCTCGCTCCATTGTGCAAGGCGCACACGAGTCGGGGACCTGTTTGATTTGCAAAATCAGACGACCAATTAAGAAAATTTGCTGGAGTCTTTTGGCGCGCTTTCGTGATCAATCAGAATCTCGCGTGCAGACAGCTCGGTGATTTTCTATCTTTGTTCATTTGAAAAGAAATATTAGAGATGGTTTCAGGACATGATAATGTAAAGAAATGCATTGCCAACGATAGATGAACCACGAATCTTTACTAATAAACATGACGAATCCGATATCAGAATTGCAAGAATTGCTGTTATTATATAAATAACATAAGGAATAGGTTCACGTCATTAGGGGAATACACGAATACACGAATGTTACAAATTTGGAAATAAACGGGAACTAGTCCAGTGGCTTGTCCAGCGGCATTCCCGGACTTGCGGCTCACTCTAGATCGCCAATAGCATCCGGGGTTGCATGAAGATCAGAAACGTACTTCATAATATACCTTTAGTCATTTCGACAGCTTATATCTAATTTTGCTTCATATAATACTACATTGTGTATGCTTTGTTGAAATGATGAAATACCCCCGAATCGGGTCAGGAGGATAGGTTTACGATCATTATTCGGCGGCGCCATGCGCCAATGCACACGGTGGCAAATTGTTAGCATATTTCTTTTGTAATATATAGTAGCAGTAGTAGTAGTTGCAGACTTTATTGGATAACTTGTTTATATAGCACAAGGCCTATCTGCCACTAAGTCCGTGTCATAAATTACAAAAAATAACGTCGTCTGGTACAAACTGTTAAGAAACCAAGAGCGTGAAAATACATGCAAAATAGGACTATTGTACGTTTTAACGTATCATTTAACTCTTACATCATGTTGAAGACAGAAACTAAGTAAAAAAAAAGTAGATGTCATACATATATCAATATCAATTGGAAAAATGGACAAGTAGATACATACGGCATTTTAATATAGTAAATCAAAATTACAAAGCAATAACTGAGTTTTATCTATAAATGATTCAAGGTGGGAGTTACAATTCTGCATGTCGTAAGGTAAATGCTAATAATTGTTATATTATACAGATACTTGTATGATGTCGCCAGCATAGTGGTGAGTGGTGGTGCAACATTTTGTGTCGGCAATCGTTTAAAGGGAAAAGGGTATTTTTGTTTAAAGATTCCCATCATATATAAAATAATCAAACAGCATCCACACCCCATATATCGCCTTTATTACCTGTTTGAATACATAAACGAATTGTGGTCTCAAATTTTACACGAGCATTTTGCTAAAATATGTTTGGAGTATTTCGTCGAAATGCCAGTGATTATCGTGTAAATCTTATATCCACCGTATAATATATAAAAAAACAAAAAGTAATAAAATCTCAAGATAGGGAGTAGGCATTATAGAAAGAGAATATCGGTGGTGTTCCAATAAACCTGCGCAAAAACATGCAAAAGCGCAACAGTCAGTTTGTAGCTAGGCGGGTATGAATCATAGACCTATGATTTCATCGCGATTCCATTTCTACATTTCTTCAGTCGAAAAAATATTGTAAACTAGGGCAAGGGGATCAACACGAAACGTTTGGCGGCACGCAGGCCGCCAAATCTATCACGCACTGCGCTTCTTGGCGGGATTTGAGCGGGACGCTGTGAAGGATTAGCACCGAAAATTAAACTGTCTGCTCCGTCTCTTCTGATGAGGCTTGAGGGAGAAGGGGGGGGGGGGGGGGGGGGGGTCATCTTCTGATTCTGATATTCAGGAAGGTGAGATTGTAAGAAATGGGATGAGGTCAGATTGTGAGAGGAATATTGCATCTTGTGTTTTTTAAGGTGTGGTAGCGGCGTTGATTTGCTCATGCATAAGCAAAAAGGAGGGGATTGTTTAAAAGGAGCGCGTCTTCCATGAATGATGTGCATGATAATTACAAATTCTATCGTCGCAACTACATAATATGAACCATCCCACGAGCGTGATAATTTCGATTAAGGTTGTGCATTTTTTTAAATTATTAAGGGTCCTACTTTCTTTTAAAGTAAATAATGTCCATAATTTGTAAGGCGTAATGCACAGTTGTGTTCTAACTCCCTCCCTCCCTCTATCTATCTCTCCTCTCTCTCTCTTTTCCTCTCGCGCTCTCTCTCCCTCTCTCTTCAGTTGACGAAATCATGAGCTATAAATACAAGATGAACAGTTCATTATGGGCCCTACTTTCTTTTTAAGTATATATTTTCCATTGATTTTAAATGCACAACTCAGAGTTATGTTTCACCCTCTTCCCCTTTCTCTCACTTTCCCTCCATCTCTCTCAGTTGAGGAAATCACGAACCACAAATGTCAGATGATAAATTCGAAATTCCCATCCGACGTGCAGGAATTAGCATCAGGATTCTTGATCTATTGATACAAGGCGGGTTAGATGGCGGTCGGATTAACGAGTGATTCGATACAGGATGATTTACATGGAGTCCCCATGCCGTATATATGCCGTATACTGCTGGCGTAGCGTTAGTCGACCCATTGAGGGGGTTGTGGTGTTTAGAACGATAGAGGTGGTTTTAATCGGACAATAAAATGCAAACTTACAAGGAATCTGATTAGAAGGTGTGGCAGATGTTTTTAACGTCTCCCCTTCTCGTGCTCCCTTTTCTTTCCATTTGTTTCCTTCTTCGTTCGATTGGAGGGGCGGGGGCACGCCACTGACCCTTACCGTTAACTTTGAAAACAGAGGTGTTCCAGCCAGTGAGGAACACAGGCATCATGGAGAGGAGGAACCTACTTATAAACAAGGTCATCGATTGGGGAAAGGATGGGGCAAGAACCTAACACTCCTTTCACATTTATTTAACCCCTTCTATGCTCTTTTCCCCTCTCTCTCTCACCCTCTCTCTCTTCTACAGCTACTACTCCTTCATCTTAATACTTTTCTTTTTTTCTTGTTCTTTTACTTCTTCTCCTTGTTCTTCTTCATCTTCTTCTGTTTTTTTGTCTTCTTCTTCTCCTTGTTCTTCTTAGTCTTCTTCTATTTCGTCGCCTTCTTCTTCTATTTGTTTCACTGATTCGTCGTTCGAGTGGGCGACGCCCATTCGAATATTTGCATTTCTTATTTTATTAACATACATTGATTGGTTTCTCGAGTCAATAAGTATGAGACAATCAGTGAATTGTTTTGGTCAATTCTGTTTTCTGTCAAGATTTTATTAATGCAAATATCCAATTCTATTCTTCAAATGCATACAAGAAATAAAAATGCCTAAATGTATAGAAAACAAAAAAGACACATGTCCTAAACTTTTTTTTATAAAGGAAATGTAAAATCTTGTAACACCTAGCCCACTGCATCACACGTTTTCTTTTCTATTACTGTTCAACATTATTAATGTCCATCGAAAGTCTTTCTCGAAATCTTTCCATAATATCATCAAGCATTTTAGTAACCTTTTAAGTGAATTTCCAGCGTGGTTCATGAAATATATTGACAAGGGCTTTGAATAGATAATTATTTTCCACCTGGTATACAGTATTCAAAAATTTTGCGTCAGATAGAGAATGGAAGTCTCAATACTTATCTTTTAAAATGAGTTCTGTTTCGAAACGTTTTTGGAACGAATTATTTAATTTAGTTTCATCTAATTTCATGATCTGTGTTTAAGATTATTACCCTGTCGTGTATATGGCATAGTAGTGTATAAATATTTATCAATATTTAAATCCTGTATCCACAAGATAAACAAAAATGATATACCATTTTCACAGTAATATATTTCAAAGATTGCACATAATCATTCATTTCTGTATTCTTATTTTATAGACAGACCTCACATGTCGGCCTTATTATTTCTTCTCTCTGATTTTTAACCCGATTTAACATTTATAGGTAAAATCATATTATATTGGAGATTAAACAGACTGAAGATAACTTTACTGACTACAAAACGCGGTGTAGACAAAATTGAAAGGAAAACAAAGATACATTTAATTCCGTGTTACTCTGATTATATGTTTCGAAACCAACTCTTACGATATGCAACACACATCACAGTTGTGTTTCAAAATAAAAAAATGTGATATTTAATTTTTGATATCAAGTATAGACCAAAAGAAGCGTGTTGTCACCAATAGAAATACGTTATTATCAGTTAATAAGGGAAGCACATATTTAATTCATAGGTTCAAATACGGTTTTAGTCATTTGTTAAATCCATTTAATTGTTAATACCTGTATGAAATCTATTTTAAACATTGTATTGCATAAATACTGAAGTAGCATATGTAAATATCGTTATAGCTTTGAATGTTTATGTTTGGCAAAAGCAGGCATTATATGTATATAGAGAGTACCAGTTTTCAACGTATACTCTATTCAAACCTATGCTCCGATACAAAACAATCTTTATACGTCATGTATTTTTCCCTCAAACAAGATTAATCTCTAAAATCCCCCCTACTGCATAGGAAGAGATACTAAATTGAGCTAACATCAATATCATTATTTGTATAAGTACAATAATTTCTTCCAAGGACATTAAATGAATTTCACGTATAAAGTGCTTCTAATCGCAGGGAATTTCAGGTTATTGCAATGTGTTTTCAGTCACAGGTTATTTCGTTCGACAGTTCACTTTCTCAACCACCCCTTTCACCACATCATAACTCAATACATAAATACTAGTCAGTAGTCACTTTTTGACGATCGCACAAACTCTCTGCGGGAAAAAAAATATCTAGTTCATACAAAACCGAAAAAATCACAAGAAACAGAAATTAATTTGAACATTCTCTTTTCAGTATTATGAAGTAATTAAGCAAATTTGAATCAAACATTCACTAACTAACATAAAACAACTTTAGAGCCTGTTACGCACCACACAATATTTTAATTGCGCTGCGACCTGCGCTAATAAACCCAAAGGAGAATAATATACTGTATGCGCCAGTAAATCAACGCAATGGTTGCGCTGTTGAGTTTGTATTCGCCCTTTGTTATATATTACTCTTACAAGGTAACGTTTAAGTCTGCACTATTCGCTGACGTAGCTCTGCGCTAGTCGCTGACGCAGTCTTATGTTAAAAAATGACGCAGCGTGTGCAGCAGACCGCTATCGCCAAGGCGATGAAGGTTTTGTTCTAACACGTCTCTACTCATTATGCAAAATCAGTTATTACGCCATTGATCCTTGTTCGTTCTGTACACATAGGCTCGGTACATATCATGATTAATATCCGAGTTATATTTATCTCTTCATTCTACAGCCATTAATTTCTAATTAATAACATCATGTGTCGCATTTATCGATACAAATCATTATAACAATTCACTCATTTGGCAATTTGCAGCTGTTGCATTCATCAAGATATTTTACACCAAACAATGTATAAATACGCATATAAAAATTCTACATCATGGTTGTCAATGTTCGTCGTCTCCATCTAAGTATAATCATTCGTTAATATTTGCTCGCATGTTGGTTTGCGTGCTTGTCTTCCGAAGGGTACACATCATTTTCGCTGACTCCCGTGGATGTTGTTCTACACCGAAGTGACTAGACGATCTTCTTCATCTGCATTCGCATGTTCTGCCTCGGGGATCGGCGAAGGCGGGTCTAAAGCCCCTCTCACCTCATCATCCTGAGAACAAAACAAAAGGCAACGCATGGCTATAAGACTATCTAAATGTTCTGGTTCAATTATGGATGAATCAATCTAGCATGTTTTGGCCTAGGTAATAAATAAGGCAACCATTCTTGTTTGTGTACATTTGGGGCTAACATTTACATCTACATTTTATACATGTTTCTTTTCATTGTGGCCGGTTATGTCTCAGAACTTGAATAGTAAGAACTTTCTTGTATAAAGTTAATTATTGTTCAGGATATACCTGCGTGCCCCTTCCCCGTCCTCACCATTTCCCGATGGTCAAAATGAAACAAACTCGCACTGGGTCTACAGCCCATGATACTGCCGCTAAGTAGTAGCCCTTCAGGTAAGGTGAGGAGTCCGCCCCTATTTTTTTTCTGGATTTATCAATGATTTATACTTACTACTTAAATGGTCTACTGATAACAGTGACCAAGTCAGTATAGACCAAAAATACAAACTTACCAGAAACTGTGAAGAACACTTCAAATGTTCGCAAATAAACATAATATGTCGCTCGATTGTATTGAGGAAACAAAATATGATTATTTTCACAGAAAATGATATTAATCAAACTGGAATCGCAAATGTAATGATTCCGGATCAACTTCCGGGTCAACTTACTCGGAAGAAGCGTGACAGTACCTCCCGCTTAGCATCACTGTCCTTCCTCGCTAAATGCTGCTGCCTCCGAAGCGCCTGCACCGCGGTAGAACCCCATCGGGCTAGTGAAGGACTGCGGTCACCACCGGCACCGCCGACGTTAGTGTCACTGCTACCGCCTTGCCAGCTGCCGCCTCGTTCCCTCGTGTGTGATTGAAGCTCTAGCATTTCACGGGGTAGGTCCGAAGTCAGGTATGGATTACTGTTTGAAAAAGGAGTAGGTAACAATGAAAAATTGGCCTTTAATTAGGAAAACTAATTCTACGATAAAGACTGTTTACACAAAGCACACAGTTAAAGCCCCACTGCACTAATTAAAGCTACTTAATGCGCCCTCTATATGGCAAACACTGCATAATCGGTGACCATTAGTCCCCCATGGTTCCTTTTAACCACCTGTAAGTGGCCGTGCAGGGAGGTCTAATCCCTCCTGGCTAAACTAGTGCAGATAGACTTTAAATACTAGCAAATGTCTCTGAATTTAATGAGATTTTGATCATGCTACGTTCACGTTGTGATCAAAATCGCAGGGGAAGCTAAATACGCTGAGAGCATTCAAGGAATAAGTTCCTATACCAGCATGACCAGGCACCCTTTAAGGCAGCGGCGGGACTCTATAAACAGTGAAGCATGTGATGCACAGACCAGTGACGTATCCATTATAAAACCACAGCACCTCTAAGAGGGGAAGAGGACGTCAGTCACCCACCCCCTCCTCACATCCTAAAAAGGAATCCTTGATCCTCCTCTGATTTACCTGCCATGTGACGAAGGACTATGGATGTGAGAGGGCGCCTGTGACCTTCTAGAGCTAGTCCTGGGCGGAAGGTATCTCCTATACACGCTGTACTTGGTGGACCGTTGGAGTCCATGCGGGGACACATTGAACCCCATGGATGAGCGCCTCTCCGATAATATTTCTGTGATCTCACCGTCAAGCCCACAGAAGAAGACAAAGAAGAAAGCCCCCTGAAGAGATAAAACACGAATCGATTGAGAATTGTGATTCTTATCACAAATTGATTTACTTGATCCTTTAGGTACTCATGTATTGGTGCAGAAAAAAAAAAGTTCGCCATTAAGGAGGCGCGATAGCTCAGTCGATAGAGCAGTGGTCTCGTAATTCGGTGACCCGGGTTCGAAGCCAAGTCGATGCGCTAGTGCCCTTTGGTAAGGCATTAATCCTCATTACCAGGTTCCTCGGAGAGGACCTAAAGTCGTCGGCCGTTTGGTTGCTTACTTACAAGCATTTATGCTTTCTTAGCAGTCAGGTAAAATAACCACCACAATATGAAAGTGACATTATTATGCAGAGACAATTAAAAATGAGATGTCAATCGTCAAAATTGATCTCTGCAACTGTTTTATATATATACTTTCATTTCATCATAATCATCGAACTAGAGTATTTATAGAATACTAAGAATCATACATGTACGTCATCATGGCCCCCCCCCCCCCCAAAAAAAAAAAAAAAATCAAAAATCAATGCCTACTGTCAGTCAGTGCTCTTAACAAACTACAAACCGCCTCCTAACCGACAGCGATAGTGTATTCTTTGGGTTCGGTTTGTTATCGGTTTCGAATCGGTCTTATGGGTGTGACAAGGGCATGAACAACCGGTTATAAACGTTGTCTGATGAACCCAACAGAGGGAATCCTTTGACTGATAAATTTGGGGCCTTGTTTCATAAAACTTGTTTTCAATAACAAGTTTAAGAAAATGTTATTAGCTACTGAAATTGTGGCATTTGAATGGCTTGGAGCATATTTGTCATCGACATTTAGCATTTGTTATTTAAGTTTTATGAAACGGTTAAAATCTTACCTGCAGTATAGAAAACATGGCAAAAAGGATCTGCGGTACAAGACTGTACAAATCAACCGAGATAATTACAAAGGCCCATGCTATGGCCATCAGAACGACCTGAATCCAACAGCCTTTGCAGTGGTTACTGTGAATAAAATAAGATATATAAATGTTTATAAGTAAGACACAAAAAACTAAGTACTAAGAAAGCAATGAAACTAAAAGCACAAGGTCGAAATTCCTTCTCCCTCTTCCCCCTCTCTCTTGCTGTTTCTCTTTTCCCTCCTTTTTCCAAATTCTACCCACCTTCCTTTCTCTTCGAAATAATTTATCTCTATCTTTACTTCCGCCTCTCTTTCTCTCTCTCTCTGTCTCTTTCCACCTTTCTCCTCACTTTCTCTATCTCCTTTCTTCTTCAAACAATTCTTCCTAAGCATGACTGCTTACCTGATGACTTTATTAGCCTCTTTATCTTTAGAATACGAGCTTTCCATGATGTCCTTGCCAGTGTACACCAATACAAATACCGTGATCTGTGAACAAAACAGAACTGTTTCGGTCATTTTCTTTAAAAAACTCTAATATCATCAGTCATCCCGAAATGCCTAAGTATAAGGTAAATGTGAGAAACATATCCTAATAACTGAGAATTTGCTATTTATTTGGTACAAATGAAACATAACGGTATAATATTTATACAATAAAGGAGGCCCGTTTACACGTCCCGAGCACCATTTTGAAATATCGTCGATTGGGGGGGACTACCATTAACACTATTGGAAAAACCATTAAACAAAAAAACCGTCGAGGTTTACTCATACCACCACTCGTCGGTGCCCTGCATGAGTCAGCACGAAAGCGAAGAGAGTCACGCCAGCAAAAATCGGTGGAAAAATCGGTGGAAAAACCACACTCCAGAGGTTAACAAAACTGGAGTCTAACCGAAGATTGCATTCACACTGCAAAAATCGGTGGAAAAATCGGTGGAAAAAACCACACTCCAGAGGTAAATTTTTCGATTTCGATTTTCCACACTGGAATGAGAGAAAAACGACGAATTCTGGTTGCAGTGTCAATGCAGCTATTACGCTCTTGGTTATGAGAAAAAAAAGGATGACGTTTTATAATAAGCCTACGGGACTTTGTATTATTAATAATAAAAATAAATCTTTTAAAGTGACTTACGGCCCAGAAGCCTCCTGCAGGTCCAGCGAAAAGCCATATGTGATCAAAATTGATGAAACATCTAGAAAGTCAGGCAAATAAAGAGAGAGATAGAGAGTAGAAAGAATATAAAATTAACTGTTTAAGTCAGGTATGCTTGTTTTAGCTATGCACCTAGGAAATCACATAATTTAGAGCTGAATTATCACACTTTCAAAATCCAACCAACCAAGAATGTAAGTAACTTTTTTTGTCCTGCTTGTTTTGTCACACCTAGAATGATCGTAATATGGGAACAAAGAATTTAGGCTGATGGGCCTTATACAATTTTGTAAACATTTTTTAAAAACACAAAAGAAAAAGAAAATCAAACAGAAATAAATAAATCAAATCAAATCAAATCAAAATCAAAGTATAAGCGACATAACAGATAAAATACAATTGTTACGATGGGGCAGTTATAAGAAAATACAAACTACATATTTATGGAGAGATCGATTTCCAAACTTACACATCCGGGGAGAAGTAGGTTTCCCACTTGCTTTGTACCAGCGCAAAGACAAGGACAGCTGGAACGACTGTAACAAGAACACAAGAAGAAAATGCTTTTAGAGCAATAATTTGTTCAATGATTTTTCATGTGATTTCTACGTCATATTGAAGTCAATACAATTTATTTATTTATTTATTTCTGATATTTAGACAGGGTGACTCATTATCACCAATAATGGTGGTTTCCATGAGGCCCTGTTAAACATAATGAGGTACATTATAGTTTAACAAATATATATATATATATATATGATAATAATATTAATTACAAAATCTTGAACATAAATTCATAACAGAAATAAACAATAAGTAAGAAAATGTATTAACATATATATACAAAGTATTTAGTATCCGCGATGGTTTGTTTTGTTTTGTTTTGCTTTGCTTTTCGTTCAAGAAAGCGTTGTTGCATAATTATAATATTTTAATGTAACATTATAGCATAGACAGTAATTAGTTATAATACTGTGGCAATGCGAAGTTCTACCATGTATTATTAAAGGTCTTGCACACGAAGCGTCATTTTTATTTCGTTATTATCACGCTAGTAAATCTATGAAAAGACATAATGCAAACATCATTATTTTGCCTGATTTCTGTCATTTTCCGACGCAGTACTGCGTAGGCAAGTGACGCGATCTTTTTCGCGCCAAAAAGTGCTCGAAAATGAGCGATTAAAACGTTGTGATGAAATACTAATGGATGCACTAAGCCTTGATTATAGGGAGTGAGAGATAACGCATGAATAAAAAATAGGTGCATGTCATGTGACGCGTAATTACCAATCACGATGCTTAAACTACTAGACCCATTTTATAACACATAATACTTACACCAACCGATGACGTAATAGCGCAGCATAGGTCTTTGCTGCTGTTGGTCGGAGTGTATGGAATTTGCTACTTCGATGTAGAGATTGAACGCCTCGTTGCATATCCAACAGAAGGACGTCGTGAAGAAGAAGTGGATCGAGATGGCAAATATCTTGCAAACAGTCTGCAAATAACGTAGGTGGGGGAAAAGGGAATTTGAGTCAAACACTATTAAAGCAGAATGATGAACATGGAAGTGTAACAAGTTAATGCTGTAAAGCTTTATGTTAAAATGATTAAAAACCTTAGGTTTTCATTAATATACGTATGCTAGAAGAGAACGAACATTTGTTTGCTTTATAGGCTTCTTTCGTTAATGATAAATAAGAACTTTGACCTTATCATTAGGCCTCGATTCAAGAAAAGGTACAGTGCACAAACTAACCTTCATGCGTACGCGCATGACTGCACTCACTGCAGATTTTGAAATTTAAAAGAACACAATTAAAAACACAATTAGTGAAACAACAGGTGGATGACAAACCCTTTCCCCTTTTATAGCATTATCCCTGCCTTGGGAAATTGATTTTTTTTAAATCGTTAAACTTACAGCATTCTCCTGTCTTGTGATACCAATCATGAAAAGAAGATGGAGGACAATCAACGATACAGCCAGGTTACGATGTACCGCTACTGTATCAGTCGTACACCTGTGGAGAAAGAGGTTGGTTGGTTTATTTCATCTGACTGCTAAGATGGCCTGTGCATGCTACTAGGGGACCGACGGCTTTAAATCGTCTCCTGGAGACTTGGTAGCGAGGATTAATGCCTTACCAAAGGGCACTAGCGCATCGATAAGGCTACGAACCCGGGACCTCCCGGTTAAGAGACCAATGCTCTGACACTGAGCCATCGCGCCTCACGGAACGCGAAATAAACAAACTTCACCACAATTCATATCTACCAATGTCAAGATACTATGTCGTGACATTTCATTAGATTTCACTTTGCTAAGAAATTAAAAAAAAAGGGTCTCTCGGCAAATCCATCAATGGGAAAATTTAAATTAATCGGTCCAAAGAAGACTGCTCCACGCGTCAAGCTATAATTATTTTCAATACATTTCAATTTGGTTTTTAAAAAAGCCCACCATTAATCATTGTTAACCATACGATCAACAATACATAATAGTAGTCTTATCACCAAAGCCTTTGGTTATTTTTTAAAATCTAGGATGATTATTTGAGTGCAAAGGAAATTGAAACCTTGTGGGGGGGGGGGGGGGGGGGGGGGGGGGGGGCTGATGAGCTACAGCACACCAAGACATTTTGAAATGAACTGTATTCATGCAACCACTACGTCATATTCATAAAACAAAGTGGTCTAATAATACATTTTAATACATCAAATACCTAGTATATTTGATGACGAATTAACACTTTGAAAATATTGTATAGACACTTGAAGAATATTATCCGGGTAGAGGCACCACCCCCATCACCCGCACCACCCCATCACCCCCCTTTTATGTAGGATTGCGCCCACACGCCTGTGGCAGACTATTACTGACCTGAGATAGAAGAAGACTGATAGAGAGATAATGAGCATTGTGATGAGAACGAGGATTCCAATGTAACCAGCTGCAGTCATCACGAAACGGGGAGGTTCTCCGGGATCCCACTACATCATCACCAAACAAAATATAAGTAAAATATATTCAATTCACTTCAATTCAATTCAATCTTATTTCACACATCTTTAAAAACACGTCAGAAGATATTAAAACAAATCAGTATAAACTAAACAATATAAATATAACAACATTTATGTAGGCCTACATGGCACTATGAAAGAAGGATGAAGGGAGGTGGACGCAAAGGATCAACAAAGGCCAGCCATTAGCCTGTCAAGTCTAATCCCATATTTAACCACACTTCAAGAGAAATACATAAAAGAAAAAAAATAAACATATATATATACATTTATTTACGGATTAAAAGTAATGGCAAATGACTGTAGTACCATTTCAATAGCTTGAAACTCAATATACATATATCAGTGGCGGATCCAAAAAAAAAAATGTGCTCTGTACCCCCCCCCCCCCCCCCCCCCCCACCCCCCCACCCCCCCCCCCCCCACTGAGCGAATTTTCGGGAGCAAAAAAAAAAAAGTTGGGCCCCCTCCCTAAGAAATCCTGGATCCGCGCCTGACATATATAGTCGACTTGTATTACGCATAGATTACAAACAGAGAAAGAGAAAGGGAGGAGTTAGTTGATTAAATTTCACATGTACAGAACTGTGTTCAAAGTGATTTAAACAAAAAACTATCAAATTTTGTAGAGAAGACACATTGGTAATTGAGAATAGGCGTTTTATGTTTTTAATTTTACTATCGAGTTAAACTTTGAATGCTACTCTTGTACACACCTAAAATATTACTATTATTTTCAAGAGGTTTAATGCCAAAAAGGACGACATGATCATGACTTACGTTGATGTTATACATGTCTGTGGTGACAGCGAACGTACCGAGCTGGTAATAAAAACAGGAGGCGAATTCGCCTTCGGACGACATGTTAGTGGATTCAGAGGTACGCCAATGCCAATCATTGGGTCTAACAACAAAACAAAAAAAAGTATCAATTAAATAGACAACATTTTTACACCAAAAAACACAATTAATTTCATTTGGACATTCCTATTATTATTACGTAATAGTAGAAAAAAGAGGGTGAGATAGACAACATTAATCTGAATACATGAGTGAAAGAAAAGGGGAGGGCTGGTTTGCTGTTGTGTTGAACCTTTCAGCACAGCGCTTTATAACCACCTCTCTAAAAAAAATAAAAAAATAATAATAATAAAAAATAATCATAAGTTCTTGTTATCATTGTCACACTGCTATAAAATTTTACAAAGTATACATGATAAGTTCACGTATGAAAATATTATTTTTTTCGTCATTTTTTTTAGCAATGGTTAGTAGATGAGTTGAATAATATAGGAATATTTCAATATTAACTTACCCGCCTTGTATGTCGATAGCAACACATTCTGGATTTGAAATGTTGAATGTCTGAAAAGTTTAAGGGAAAACAATAGTAAATTAATTCAGACTAACGTTTCTTGTTGATTAGTGAAAAAATGCAAACTATATGAATGATTATTATACACAAAGACAGACTGATATAAAAATGTAAAACGATATACTCTTGCGTGAATTTAAAACAAATGTTTAATTTTACGAGTCACAAGTAGTTTTGCGTAAATTTTAAGTAACGAAATTAAAGAGTTTAATATGTTAAGTATCTTTTAATCTCGCTTAGCAAATATGACGTAAATATTAACCAAAATGTTATGCTCTATCATTCAACTAAAAGCAATCGGATTGAACGTCTGTACATGGATTATTTTTTAAAGCCCCACTGCACTACGTATGGCTACTTGCGCCCTTTATATAGCAAACAATGCCTAATCGGTGACCATTGGTCCCCCATGGTCCCCTTTGTCTTATGTTAATTGAGAGCTGATTTGATGAGATAACCACCTGTCAGTGACCTTGCATGGAGGTCTAATCCCTCCCGGCCAAACTAGTGCAGAGGGGCTTTAAAATATTAAATGGACACTAAAATGAATAAATAAAATCAAACTTACATCTGAAAATTTGAAATTAACTTCGACAGGGTCGGAAATATTGGCGAACGCGTCGTGGACGTCTGTCTCCGCAAAGACGCCCGTTGTTATGACAACCGAATTCACGTTGTCCTCTTTATGTTTATGTTCTTTCTCCTTATCTCGGTAATATTTTACGATTACTTGTCTGCATCAGATAAAAATGAAATAAATTGGAATAATTGGATTCGTTGAGACAAAGTAAGATGGCTGATCAAGTGTTTAATCAACCTTTGGCGGAAAAAGAAAAATAGTGTGGTAGGCAATAATTGTATTTTTTCAAGTTTTGTAGCATCAACATTTTGTGATACCTTTAAATTTGATTTTATAGGTATCAAAACCACATTCCAGAGAAACGTGGATTCTTTTTTTAACTGAAATTATGCATACTTATGTTAAAGCCCCTTTAAAAAGTTGGGAGCCCAACAAACTTGATGGCATAATTTCACTTATAGTACATTGTATCATAAAGTGAAAGAGGATGTCATTAAACACATTTCTGCAACGATTTTTAAAACAACTGCGTTTGAATTCGATCAGTAATGGAAGAATACAAAAATTAGGTCTTCTGCGTATACCAAAAAAAATAAAAAAATTATTCTTTCTTTTATTTATCAATAAAATAAAATAATTTGTTGCAGAAGTGTGTTTTAATTGACATCCTCTTTCATATCATGATACAATTATTTAAGTGAGCTGAAGTTCGTCTCAAAAGAATAGAAAACGAAAGAAAGCTGTTTTGTGTGTGGCAAAGTATTAACTCGTCCTTCCATTCAAATAAGTGAACAACTGATTATGACGATTTTGAAATTCAATGACACGTGATCAGAAAGTATGATACTTACTCAGGGTGATTTGGTAAATATCTCGCAATTTTCTCATAGCGAACGTAGAACACAGCCATTCTGGTTTCTGTTGATTGAATAAAAGAAATAAATACAATTCATTATTGTCAGTTATCATTTTACGCGGAGATATCAATATTCACCACCCTATGTTGACAAATCGTATCTATACATAAACAACTACAATTATCTACGCAAGTTGAGAACTCTCAATGAAACTAAAAGTTACATGATTTCGATACAAATTCAAGCTGGTTCATAATGGCATATCCTTTGGCAAAATGTCACGAAACACTTCGGCGGTAAGATGGAGCTAAATAATAGGTTCTGTTAAAATCTCTTTAAGAAAAACAGAATGAATATCTAACAGCGCTCTTCTACATGAATGTATGACACTTTTGTTTTGAATACTGGATGTGTGTCAAATCTATTTGGAATTCATCTGACAATCTGAAAAGTCAGTTTTTAGTGTATGTTTATGGAAGGGCGTTTTTAACCTTATTTACTTGTTTAAATAGATACCATCGTTATTTATATCTGTGCCTGTTAAATGGGTAAACCACCTACAGTATGTAAAGATATTTTGAATTGATAAAATTCAGTTTTAAAGGCATCGTGTAACAATGTTAAATCTGAGATGCATGGCCCTACGTATTATCAGTGTCTGTGATAAGGTGTAATATGATCATGAAGTGCCTCAAAAAAGTAAAAATCTTTACCATACTCGTTTTCCCCAATAGACTGTAGTTTTATGAAAACCATTAGGAAAACGCACAATATGATTTCGATTTCCAATCATAAAAATCTTGATAATCAGACAGGCGTTCCGCTTGTAAAAGTCATTAGGTTCCTGACTGACCTAAAGGTTTATAATTATCAATGTAGCTTGAGCTAAATCCAGGATTTTGTTTCAGAATTTGAGACATAGTTACCCAATCCCTTTAAGGAAAAAGCATAACAAATACCTTGCAGGTCACTATCCAAGTCATCGAAGAGTGTGTCGGGTATTACACCCCTTCCCTCATCTGAGTTCATCGATGACATACTAAGTTTGGCGACGTCGGGGAAGAAAGATCCGGTAAAGTCTATCGGACGGACGGTTTCCACGTAAATGGCTGCGATATAATGACAATATAACGGAAACATAATTATGGAAAATGAAAAACATAAGAAACTTTGTCCAAGAATGCAAACAGAATCCATAGTTTGTTTGGATACGGGTCAGTAGCATTGTTGTGTAGGAGTATTCATAGACGATAAGATCTAGCAAACTGCGACGGTTTGTTTCCACGTAAATGGCTTAGCTGTAATAACAATTGGAATAATGAAAAAAAATGAGAGTAACAATAATACAAACTATTTCCATTAATAGAAACGGACTTTACAATTTTTTTTAAAATGAGGTAAATAGATCTAATGTTGGAGTAAAAAAAAGTGACAACTTTCTTTAAATTGTATCAATCGTTGATGGCAGGCAAATTAATAAATATGAAAAATGTTCCTGTGCATGAAAAATATTGTACACGTCCTGAGTGTGAAACATCAGAAAAATTCCTATTCTTGAGGGATATACAGACAGATAGAGAGAGAGAGAGAGAGAGAGAGAGAGAGAGAGAGAGACGGTGGGGATGACCGATAATTTTGAAATAGAAATAAATAAGATAGGGAGAAAAAGTGACACGAGCTCCAGGGTTCAACCATATAAGGCACTCTAATCAGTCAATTGAAACGTGGAAGAGGCCATTTGGAAACAAAGGCACAATAATTTTAGCTGGACAAATAATAATAATATACCCATTTTCTGCTCACCGATATTTTGCCGGTCGAACGCCTTCTGTCCTTCTAACTCGTTGATATCTCCTCGTTTGGTGTGACGTAGCAAACTGCGCGCGAACAGGTTGACGAAATTCTCCATGACGTCGAGGAGTTCAACGGCCTGAGCGCCCCGGGGACGTGTAGCATTCCATGCGACCTCGTTTCGCTGGTCAATAATATTGTCGACAGTGTCCGTTACCCACTGGACCAAATGATTGAAGGAAAGAATATATATGGAAAATGTCATGCGTGGTAATCAAACATTCAATTCAATTTCAGTGATGGTATATGTAACTCATCCCTTTGAATTTACATTCAGTGATTGATATTAAACAAGATAATATATCTTCACTGAGGAAAAATGGAAGAATGAACAAGTGAGGAAAAAATAAGAGATAAATACATCAAAGAATAAGAAGGATATGACAGTTCAGATATTTAACAAAAGCGTTATACCGAGCAGGAGAACATGGTAAAAGTGCATGGATACAAGATGGAAGTGCAGTAGTAAAAAAAAATGAAAGAGGATTAGTGCTTGAAAAAGGGCATGAAATACACAAGTGGTAGATTAACTAAATAAATAAATACATATGGAACTAAATGTTCTTAAAACAATGAGTGGACGCAAAATCAGGAGAAAGGCACACACTCACCCTGACGAATTTGTTGGTCTCCTCAATCCGCGGATAAGCAGGTATCCGTCGGTTCTTGTTGAACTTTAACATGGTATCCGTCCATTGGTAATCAGACAGCGCCCTCGCTTGGGCGTCGACGATCAGTCGGATACATGTGATGCCGGTGGATAGGTCGGACGGGTTCGTCTTCTTCGACGACGTCGAGTTGTAAAGCCGCTCCAGGTACATCAGGATGTTGAGGTCGGATATGTTGCCCTCAATCTATGGTAGTTAATAAATGAGGATTTTGGCTCATAAATAAAAATAAATGAAGGTTGTGACAGATGAAGATTTGTTAACAACCTCTTCTATTTAAGCCAGTTCATGGTTGCAGTCTGAGCATGAGCAGATAAAGGTCATTGCAGACCAAATTGTGAAAATAACGGAGACAAAATACTGGATACCTGATCATAAAAGTTATTTAATCATTATTAGTTAAAGATAAACTTTAGTACTGGTAATGCGATTGCATTGTGAAAGAAAAGGTGTGGAAAGGATCAGAAACAGTTGATCATGTAGCATGTAAGTATTGGTGTGCACTGCAAGGTTCTGGAGTCATCAAAATCATAATAAATTTGACCGAGTCTTGGTAAAGTAACAAGCACTCACATAGAAAGCTATATATGGGACAACACACATGGTGTCGGGGCTAGTACTACCTTGATTTCCTTGTCTTTCTATGCTCATTACTCAGCCAGTATACATTTTCTTCCAAAATTGTTTGGCACATGTCATTTATTTGTAATCTTGAACATTCAGTGTAAGTTTCGTTTGATTCTGTAAGAATTTTTTTATATTTTTTTTACCAGTACTGGAGTTTATCTTTAATGCACAAGCTATGCACTCCATGATACACAGGTGGAAGTATACTTTGAAAAGGGGAAACAAAGGCTTTTCTATGTAGTACCTCCAGTGATATAGGTGTGATCGTTTCAAAATTTACAAAGTGTGACCTCTTCATGTTTTAAAGATCTGTGGGGGTCATTTGGGACAGGTGCTAACCGTTAAACTGGTCTATTCATTTAATACATGTTCAACTAAATTAAGTATTTTATAGATATCATGAAACATGCCAGTGACCTTTTGATAATGATAAAATCAAATTAACATATTATTTTGTCGTAACAAGTTAAGCATATTTTGTTTCATTTCGATGAACATAATGATAAGGTTATAGTGACATTCCCAAAGAAAAGGAGAAAGTGCACACATTGTTTGAATATGAATTTAATCATTGGGGTCAATATAAAAAAGTATATACCATCAACTATGCATTAAATACTGCTAATCGAGATCATCATCATCATCATCAACATCATCATTAAACAGATGATTATTGTCTGGCTAGAGTCAGAAAGATGTGAATTCATAGCCTCTTTAAACGAGTTCCTATTGGCCCTCAGCAGAATATAGTACTAATATAGTACAATTGTAGTACGAATATAGTCCGAATATAGTACGAATATAGTTCGAATATAGTACGAACCTCGCGTTTAAGTTCCCGTAGGTCAGACGAAACACAGGTCGAGAAGTTGGCCTCCTTCCACACTCCCAGACCCTCCTCTTCCATGCACATCCGCATTGCAAAACCTTGTAAACAAAATAGTCAGAGGTCAGGAATGTAGAGCAAAATACAAACAGAAGGGAAAAAAAGAAGACATGTGGAATAATTTGTTCGTTCGTTCGGACCCAGTTATGATCAGGCGGTAGGCTACTAGGCGTAGGCTTAATCATACACTGTCGCCCATAAAGTCGGATTTTTTTTCTTACCTTTTTCATTAAATGATTATGATAAGATATATACGATTTATATACTCTCATTACTTTTATATTGATCATTCTATACGACTTTTAGATGGATCCCTAAAAGGTTAATTCCACTCCAAAAATAATTTGTTTTATTAGATGCAGAAAAAAAGAAAAAAAGAGCAACAACAAAAATAATGATTAAAATCGGATAACCAATAAGGAAGTTATGAATTTACGGAGCCGGGGGTGGGGGGGGGGGGGGGGGTTTATACGTCACACTATTTATGATGGACTGCGTGATAATATATTTCTAAGCTTACCTGATGATATACCTGGACAGGGTCTAGTTGAGTTGTGTCCAGTAGGGGTACGAGGCCAAAGTATGTTCCTGGCATACTCTTGATTGCATTGTGGACCTGTGGACAGAATGGAAAAACGTTGATTATTATTATTGTTACCATTAGCATAATACATGTGTTACTATTATTAATAATATCATTATCATTATTATCATCATTATTATAAGTAGAAGTAGTTGTTGTAGTAGTAGTAGTAGTATGAGTAGTAGTATTAGTAGTAATTTTGTTGTTGTTGTATTTTTTGTTGATATCGTTGTAGTAGTTTTTGTTGTAGTAATTGTAGAAGTAGGAAATTTAGTAATATTATTCTCATTAGAAGTAGTACACTGTAGTAGCAGCCGCAGCAGTAGCAGTAGTAGCAGTAGTAGTAGTAGAAGTAGTGGTAGTAGTATACTTACTGCGTAGATAATATGTTTCTACAAGTTCCGTGACCTTAAAAACTCTATTAGACAAATAAGATTCCTAGTAGAAATATTCCAAATGCATTTTTATATAAAGGTAATTTTTTTCTCATAATCGTATCCCTGTTAATGTTTTCCAAATACATGCATATTAGACCAGGAAATAAATATTGCAGCATTTGCAATTGTCATACATACCATTTGTTTGACTGCAATGACTATCACATGTCTCTGCCTTGTTGACAACGCACTCGTCTGAAGAAGACAAAAGTAGAAATTCCATTTCTTTTCTTTATTTAATTATTATATCACCGTAATGATGCGAACATCATTGGTTAAAATTGGTGGATTGGCAATTTGATTGTGACGTATGTTCTTCGTAGACAAACTTCATTTTCATTTTTTTTCTTGATCAAATTTTCTCTCAGGACTGTACTTAATATATAAATCATCATTTATATATCGTTATATGTTATTTAAGGGAAAATATCCTGTACAACAAAAGATTTTAGGCAGGATATATTTAAGTCCTTTTTTTGTCTTCGAGAAAATATGAGAGTTGTTCGAGCTTAAATCATAATGATATTACTAAATCGCCTATTCGAAATCGTCACAAACAGGGATAACTGTTGTGATCTCCAATTTTCGAATAGGCCCCTACCTTTTATGTTATATTACTGATCCTATTTCGTCCAAACTGTTTTTGTTTTGTTCTGTTGTTCTGTATTCCTTCAGAGCAAGTGGTAATTAAGGTTTGATGTCCACCGTACCACCTCAACCACACTGACGAGACCAATAAAAGACCGAACAACGAAATGCAATACACCGAATGGCCGTAATCGGTCGGTTTAAAATATGTTTGGAATTGGTTTAGCATTGTGACTGCAGGTGCCAAATCTAAGGTGCATGGCCCTACGTGTTATCAGCGTCTGTGATATGGTGTAATATTCAAGCCCATACAAAATTGCGCTTCAAAATGATCATGAAGTGCCTCGAACAAATAAACATCTTTGAGTGACCGGTTTTACCATACTCATTTCCCCAATAGACTGTGTTTTAAAAATCGTTGGGAAAACGGTTTTTGAAATTTCGAATTCTAATCATAACTATCTTGACAATCAAACGGGCGATCGGCTTATAAACATCATGACTAACCGAAAGGTTTATAATTATGATTGCAGCATGAGCTCAATTAAGGATTTCGTTTAGAATCTGAGACAAAGATTCCAATCCCTTCAACTCAAGTTTTTACCTACCAAAGACTCCCGAGGGCCAGCGCAGTTTGGACGTACCCCTCGTGCCACTCCTAAAGTCCACCCATTCGGCCACGCTCCCGCAGTACGTAAAGGTGCAGTCGCTGGCTATATTCTGTAGGTATGTCACGTTCAAGATCTGATCCCACAAGTGCACGTGACTCAGCTGGCCCCGGAACCCGATGCTATGATTGGTCAGGCGATGGATCATGTGACCTATTGTGAGCTCCCCTCCGGCTTTGAGGTGATCGGCGATCGGGAGTTTGTTGTTGCCTGCCTTGTGGACGCCGTTTTTGTAGAGGTTCCACGATCCATCTGGATGGGAGGCGGGGGGGGGGGGGGGGGGGGGGGGGGGGGGAGAGGAGGGTTTAAAGTGGAAGAGATTAGGTTTTGGAGATATGGACTCGTTATCCCTTAAAAATATACCTACATTACACTGATCATTAACATGATGGAAACTGCTCGGATAATTTCAACAAGGACATGTCGACACCATCATAGTAGTAATGATAGCCTTTGTACACATATCTCTCTTTCAGGTAAACATCTTTTTATTCATAATAAGCTCTTCTTACTACATATCAATGTCCCTCTTTTTCAACAGCAACAAAACGAAGTCGATACACATATCGATAATCGCTCGACAATTTTGAATTTGAGGTGTTGCACCAAATTTAGGGCAAAACTTTTCAAGGGCTGTTTTCATTATTTTGACCAAAGAACTCTTTCGATTTTTTTTTAAAACATACTAAATATAAATGTTTGGCTAAAACAGTTTCTCAATAGGAAGGGTATCGCACCCCAACACCCCTTTACAGACGCCCCTGTTTGACTAAAGACGCTCGCATTTCTTTTACCTCTATCCCATGTAACTGCCACGTGAATCCACTTGCCGACCTCGAGACCCCAGTTCCTTGTCTTCTGAGGATTGTTCTTCCCAATGCCGATGATGAACTCGTTGCCGATGTTGATGTGAAACTGGTTCTCCATCCCGACAGAGTAGGCGATCAGAGTAGGCTCGTTCTTGGTCACCTAGTTGTCGTCGAGAATTATGAGCAAGAAATAAAAACACATTTTAAATTGATGCATTTTTATTATAAAGTCACAGGAAATGACAGCACATACAATCCTGATCGCTCCCAAGTTATGTTATGGAACTTTGCCTAGAAGCTTTTGAAATGTTAACATTGCTTGTGACGAATGGGCTTGAAACAGAATCTGCTTGAAATTGAATTAATGACAAGTAAACGTTATTTATGACGTAATTACCCCTGTAGCATGTTCTTAACATGCTGGGTTGAACAGAGGCGTCGCCGGCATCTTTTGTGGGGTACTTAAGAAATTAGTAAGAAAATGCTCTTGGACGCCAAGACAATATCGTCTATACTATTACAGTAAAGCGGTTATAAACCGTCCCTCTGATTGAAGAAGTACTTACATTTTGTTCGACCTTAACCCAGGCAGCGACTGTGAATGCTTCAAAGAGAGGCATATTCTTGCCCAGGATGATGGCGTAGCTTGATAAATCTTGCTTGAAGTCCAGGCGGGAGTCTACTGATTCAGCTACAGGAAGGCGATAAGGCAAGAATATACGGTGATTTGTTAGGATGTGGGGACGTCTCTATCGTCATGATCTATTCATAATTATTTGATCATATCGCAGGAACAATAGAGTTGCAGCAGTATAATACAGTCAAACCTGCCTGAGTGACCACCTGTATAGAACGACCAACTGTCTATACAGACCACATTTGTGTTTCCCTTGAACTGTTTTTCATTGAATCATGTATTACAGAGACCTGTACGTCAAGACCACCTCCTCATAAGACCACTTGTGTTGGCTCCTTTGGGTGGTCTTTATACACAGGTTTCCCTCTATTGTTCCAATACGGTCAAACACAATAATTATGATATCACATGTACCTCGACTTTAATAATGGAAATCTGAGATTTGTGTAATTTTTCATGAGAATGAATATTTCTCGAATGACATACATGTGTATATCGCTGATATTTTGTCGTGATACCACAACTCACTGCATTTATTTACATGTATTCCACTGGAAAAAGGAGAATGTATATTTATGTATGTCTTCAAATGTATTTTTATGCTAGGCAGGGCCCCCAAGTATAACAGTTTTTTTAACTACTGATGGGGCTACCCTGTTGAATAAAACGAAATAAAATAAATAAATTAAACTTGACCAATCTTACTCATGCAAATGTTGCTGTTCCATTCGAAGCCAGTTCCACACTCGCACCAGTACCCGGCTGGTGTGTCCGCACACGAGGGGTACTTGTAGAATCCCGAATCGCATTGCAGCTTTCGTAATGCCACCGCTGTTAATAGACAGGAGGGGAGGGGGAACAAATTACAGAGCTTTGATTAATATTCAAAAAATAAAATAGACAGCAAAAAGTTATGATTCTTTCTTACTATTTTCAATTTTTCAGTTTTTCTTATCTTTCGTTACTCATTACTGCAGAATTCTCTACAAATATTCTTAGGCAGTATCTCTTTCATCCCTGATTTCGAGTTTTGTATGATTCGGTGATTATTTTCCACCACAAGAAGAATTCAAATGACCTTAAGAAAAGATTTCGTCTGTTTGGGTAATGAATTTGAAAGGATTATAACATAGATACAACTTAAATTTATCAATTTAGCCTGAAAAAAGACGCATGAATTTGGAGTCCCGTACTATAATAGTAGGCCTAAAACAGGTGAAAGAAGCTGCATAAAATCATGACAAAGCCGAAAACCGAGATCCCCGGTAGGAAAAAAATTATTAAAGCACTTACCAAATCCTAAAGATTGATGAATCGCGGCAGACAAAAAGGCCAGAAAGAGGAGAACTTCGCTCCACATTTTTGTTTCCTCTACGAAAAGAACATGCACCCAGTTTGATAAACGCACAATTGGCGCCCTTTTTGCGGGGAGAGCTTCTTCCTGCTGTCTGGTAGAACACGAATGCTAGTGTGGTCGAAAGGTTGCCTGCATGTGGAGAAAATCAAATTTCTGTTTCTGTCAAATTGGCTCATCGGTAGTGAGCATGGTTAACCCGTTGATTCCTGAATTGTTTAATTCGCATATGTTGAATACAGGAGCCACTAGGTTCCAGGAGTCAAAGAGTTAATAGCTTGCTTTTGTTAGATCTGTATCCTGGTAGTTCACATGCACATACATCTCAATTGATTTGCACCAAAATAAATGAATGTTCAACACTTGATGTATTTTGTAATGTATGAATATTTCGGTAACCTTCTGTTGAAAATGTTTTTTGATATCCCTTTGTATAAGATTGATCACGAACCAAATTTGAATTTATTGCAGAATATCTTTTATTTGTATTGTTTTAATAAGATTGAGCAACTTCTATGAACTACACACAAAGTGGCTGCATTCACAAACAAATGATAATGTGATTTTAACCCGTTCATGCTATGTTCGTTTCTCTCGGGGAAAAAAAATATAACAACAGCTTGGAGTTTGAATCGCGAGGAACGGGGCTGTGTACAACTTACTGTATATCAGATATACTGCACTATGTACGAAAGAAATACATCTGGGGCTACAGCAATACATTTCTATGTTCTCAATTTAACTTGGTTCATTATGTCTAGAATATAATGCAGACATCGCAGTACAGCATCACAACATCGCTTCTGAATTTGTCTACGCATTGCAAATCTCATGGCGAATTTCGGACGAAATATATGTTGGCAACCTTGGTTAACCAGTAGGTCCCCAGTGCGTGCAACATCGGCAAGACCTGTTTATCAACGAGTAAGTGTTAAATGTAATTAAAGATCGACAACGTATGCAAATTGCCCCGGGTGGAAAAGGGATACAAATGGGATCGATGTCGGTAATACATAGCCGAGCGAGCGAGAGCAGAGGCGGTGTGAAACACAAATGGAGAGAGTTGGAGACAGAGAGAGTGTGTGAAAGAAGAAATAAATCATTGATAGACAGATACATGGATTGAGTGAGTGAGAGAGAGAGAGAGAGAGAGAGAGAGAGAGAGAGAGAGAGAGAGAGAGAAGGGGACAGGAGAGACAGGGCGAGCGAAAGGAGAGACAGGGCGAGCCAGCCGGGACACAGGGAATGATATAGTTAAACATTTCAAGAACAGAAAGTGATGATAATGATGGTGATGACGGTGGTTCTGGTGGTGGTGGTGGATTCAACACTTTCTGTGTTTGTAGTAGTAGTAGTAGTAGTAGTAGTAGTAGTAGTAGAAGTAGTAGTAGTAGTAGTAGAAGTAGTAGTAGTAGTAGTAGTAGTAGTAGTAGTAGTAGTAGTATAAGTAGTATCAGTGATGGTGGTTGTGGTAGTGATGATTGTGATGGTGGTGGTGGTGAATGATGATATTGATGATGGTGGTGGTGGTGGTGATGATGATGTTGATGATGACGATGACAATTATAATAATAATGTTAATGATGGTGGTGGTGATGGTGACGATGACGATGATGACCAAGATTATAACGGTGGTGATGATGGTGGAGGTTACAGTATTAACGTGATGATAACGATGATTGTTATACTGTTTTCTACTCAAGATGTGAACACACTGACTTAGCTTACGGAAAATTAAACTAAAAAACTTCATCTAAAACACAAGTTTTAACGCAATAAAAGAGGGAACTACACATACCC